>NC_037681.1:182233-192988 GCF_003255815.1 Theropithecus gelada
ACACACCGGGGCCTATCATGGGGAGGGGGGAGGGGGGAGGGATTGCATTGGGAGTTATACCTGATGTAAATGACGAGTTGATGGGTGCAGCACACCAACAAGGCACAAGTATACATATGTAACAAACCTGCACGTTATGCACATGTACCCTACAACTTACAGTATAATAATAATAAATAAATTAAAAAAAAAAAAAAAAGATGTCACTAAAAGGGCACTATGGCTGCAATGTGGAAAGCAGACTGTAGAGGGCACAAAAGTGGAGGCAGGGAGACAAGTTAAGATGCTATTGGTCAGTCCAATAGGAGAGGTGGTAACACCTTGGACTCAGGTGGCCACTGTGCTAATGGAGGGAATGGTGAGGTCTGAGGTATATCATGAAAGCGAAATTGATTACTGATGAGTGACAAGGAGAAAAAAATCAGGGTGATTCTCAAATGTCTGGTGTTCTAACTTAATCTTTATAGCCATATGAAATAGATAGTATGAGGCCTCATTTTACAGATTTATTTATCCATTTAACAAGTATCTATGGAACTCCAAGCATAGTGATTTAGAGCCTCAGTGCCTGAGTTTAAATACTGGTTTGGCCTCTTGGCAACTGTGTCACTTTGAGCCAGGTTCTTAACCATAAACGTGAGGAGGATCCTCAAATCCCTTCCTGGGCCGCTACAGAGGTTTCGGAAATTTAGAGGTTGTGGGAAACAGATGGAATACGCATCTCTGAGGCAAACCTTGCTCTTTAGAGATGTGATCTTGCATCATTAACATACAGAGTGGCATCAAATACTATTCGTGGCTGGGTGCCATGGCTCACACTTGTAATACCAGCACTTTGGGAGGCCGAGGCAGGTTGATCACTTGAGGTCAGGAGTTCGAGACCAGCCTGGCCAACATGGTTAAACTTCATCTCTACCGAAAATACAAAAACTAGCTGGATATGGTGGCATGCAGCTGTAATCCCAGCTACTAGAGAAGCTAAGGCAGGAGAATCACCTGAACCCAAGAGGCAGAGGTTGCAATGAGCTGAGATTGTACTATTGCACTCCAGCCTGGGGGACAGAGTGAGACTCCATCTCAAAAAAAAAAAAAAAAACTTTTCCTGAAAAATGACTTTTCTGTTAGTGAAGTTCACCAGGCAATATAGTTTGTATTTTTACCCCTCCGAATCTCAAGTTGAAATGTGATCTCCAATGCTGGAGGCAGGCCTAGTGGGAGATGTTTTGGTCTTAGGCGTGGATCCCATGGTCTTGGTACTGTCCTTGCAATAAGTACGTTCTGGCTGTATTCGTTCATGTGATAATTGGTTGTTTAAAAAGAGCCTAGCACCTCCTCCTCTCTCTCTTGCTCCCTCTCTCACTGTGTGGCACACAGGGTCCCCAGCCTCTGCTATGAGTAAAAGCTTCTTGAGGCCTAACCAGAGGCCAGGCAGTTGCCAGCACCATGCTTCTTGTACAGTCTGCAGAATCATGAGACAAATAAACCTCTTTTCCTTGTAAGTTACCCAGCTCTGGGTATCTCTTTATAGCAATGCAAAAGAGACTAATACACCAAATTACTGTGTTACCTGAGAATGAAACAACATTTCAGAGGTTCTTCTTAGGTAAATATATGACAGCACCAATCAACTATTTTTTCCCAGAGGTAGAGATTGTTATGGCAGAGTTTGCAGACTTTGATCTCAATAGGGTAACGGGTAGACTGGAGTGGATCTAGTAGAATTCTAATATTCCAGTGTCATCTTACTCACTTGCCATACTGCAAATGAATGCTTAGTCTCAGAGTCAGAAACAAAATACGGTAGAGACTATGGCCAATTGGAAAGAATGTGTCTAGAATAAAGTGGTCAGTAGATACTCATTTCCAGCTCTGTTACCAGTGCGCACCGTTTTTTAAAAACCATCTAGAAATCAGGACTTCTATGGAAACTCTCTTAGTATTTAAGTACTGGCTCATGATTTTTAAATAATGTGATATGTAGGCTAAACAAAACACATGCAAGGTCAGATGAACCCCATGGCTTCCAGTTTCCTGGGAGTCTTTGGTTTCCACTAACTCAACAGGGCCTCTGTGGGATCACGTAACTGTGGGAGGATGAGTGAGCATGAGAGAACTAGGAAGGTGACACCAGGGCAATGTGATGCGGACACAGAAACCCTGCCTCACCGACCAGATGAGCTGGCATGGAGCAGGAAGGAAGGAAGAGGAAACAAAATGTGAACTGAGAGACAGACCACTCAGTCACTTTTCCTTATAATTAATGGCAAGTTTCTGAAGAGAAAACATTTCTGCTTTTCATAAACATTCTGAACTTATCTAGCACAATTTAAGTAACTCAGATTAAAAATCAATTAATTCCATTCCTTTGATCTGCAGAATAAAACTCTTTGCTACAAACAAAACCAATTTCCTCATATCTTTCTTTTTAATGTTCTCAACAATGCCTCTTCTATTTAGTCTAAGGGAGGAGCAAAGTCTGTGGGCTAAAAATAACTGAATAATCATGTAACATCTAAGGGATTGGGGGTTTAATCAGCAACCCTTCTCTGTCCAGATTTCCTCAATAATTAATAAAACTCCTGATCTTGCAAGTTTGTGATATGAGGATGAAAATTCATAAATTTCTCTGAAAGTCAGTGTTCAAGGAATTGAAATTACCATAATATAATATCCAAATGTGATAATTAGTGCCAAAAGTTTTGCAGTCTATGGTGAGATAGAGAGATAAAGAACATATGATATATACTTGGCAATGAGATCATGTTCTTGTATCCCAGCCCTGGGAACTTGAGCAGAAGAAAGGAAAGAGAGACTTTAGGAGGGAAGGCCTGAGCCTCACAAGAGCAGAGAAGTAAGAGACTGTGGATGAAAAGGGAGAACATGCTAAGAGGTGCGAGGGAGACGCCAAGAATGAGCAGCAGAGGGGAGTTTCTCACCTAGGACATCTGCAGGTTTCCAGAGTGGGGTGGAATGTCAGTGACCCATACAACAGATTAGATGTGGGATATCTCAGCACTGTGCTCTCTATCTGCCCATAGCATAGGCTCTCTGGCACAAGATCAAGAGGCACTGAGACTGGAGGAATATTCTTTCTTTTATTTTGTTGTATTTTGTTGTATTTTATTTTATTTTTTGAGACAGGGTCTCACTTTCGCCCAGGCTGGGATGCGGTGGCCTGATCTTGGCTCTCTACAGCCTCCACCTCCTGGGTTCAAGTGATTCTCATGCCTCAGCCTCCTGAGTAGCTGGGACTACAGACACACACCACTGTGCCTGGCTAAGTTTTTGTATTTTTAATAGAGATGGGGCTTCACCATGTTGGCCAGGCTGGTCTCATACTCCTGACTTCAAGTTATCTGCCCACCTCAGCCTCCCAAAGTGCTGGGATTACAGGCATGGAGGGACATTCACCAGCAGTCAGCACCCACTTTTCTTCCCTATCTCAATAAAACACAGTGTGGCACAACAAACAGAAATTTAACTTACAATTTATAGAACTGATTTCACCTTATCTAGTTGCAAAGTCATTTAAAATGGTCCACCTCAACTTTTCTGTTCTTCACTCAATTCCTAAGGCGGCTAAACAAGATTACTGAGAGACAGAGATTCGATCTCTGAATAATTTAATCTCAAATTCAAGGTCACTCAGCAAGTGCTTTTGAGCACCAGCTACATGCAGAGCTCTAAGGCAGACTGAGAACAAAATCTAAGAAATATCCCCTGCTTCAATGGTGTTCACATCCTAATGTTAGAACCAAGGTTTTGAGAAAGTTACAAATACAAATGCCCTACAGAAAAAGAAATATGTTAACTCTCACTCCTTCACATTAAATTGAAAATAACCAATTAGGAGCACATGTGTAGGGACACCTCTGGGTATTCTTACAGAAGATGAGTGAGCTTCCACAATGCAGAGAATGTGAGTTTTAAGCAAAATCCTCCCAATATATGAAGCGAAGTTTAAGATGCCTTTTTAAAAATCTTACTGTCTGTGCTCTACTATTTTTGACCAAGCACTGCCCTGTTTACCTTCCACTGTGGTGACAAATGGATGGTACTTTCCTGGGTACCAGGGTACTCTATGTTGCATATGATTGAGTATAGATACAACTGAGAGAAATGATTACTGCTAAATCATTGTTTTCATCCTATTTTTCAGATATAATTTCAGAAAACCTATAAGAAACCTCTTCAAGCCATTGCAAGAAACACTCACTTCTAAAACTAAAGAGAAATCTGATTTTCCTACTTGCATTTCAAGTTATCTAAAAGTAAAACCAATGACACAGTGATTGTCTATTGCTCTTTATCTGCATTATACAAAACCTAATAGGGTATAGGGTTTTTAGAATTTCACTTTCCCTTTTAAGTATTTTACACTCTATCCCTGACCAATCATTTTAAGTCTATGAAATTTTATTTTCTCAACTCTCACAGGCAAAATGGCCACTTCTCCACTGAGTTATATTGATCCAGAAGGCATCTGAGACCTAAAATGATATAACTAGCAAAGGGTAAGGTTCCTAGAAGTTGATGTTTGAAATTTGGTTCACACAAATTTCTACCTAGGGTAGATGTTTGACTTATCCTAAATCACTTTTTCTTCTCCAAAGTTGGGGAAGCAATCTTTAACAACCAAAATTTCTTAAGAAATATTCCAGCAAGCCAGGGCAATGCTGGAGTGCCTTTATTATTTCTGTTTGATGTACTTCAGAAAGAACTGAAAGCACAAGAAACATTCCAACCTCAAATACCATTAGGATTTGTGAACTCCAGCAATAATCACAAAGCGGAGAAAAATGTCTCATTTTATGAAGTGCACCTTGTCTCACTTCCTGAAAATTTTACAGCATCTTCAGGTGAAGCTTAAACCGTCCATTAAGAGTATAAGTCGAATGTGTAATTCTTGGTAAACAGTTTTGCTTGGCAAACCCAAGTGAAAGTTAATGATGCTTGAAGATACTTTTGAATTTCTCCAAAGGGAGGTTATATGAAGGCTGAATAGTTTGGTTATTCACAAAACAAAATAAGAACAGAGAGTTGATCATTTAGGTCTAACGTGATGGGAGGACCTGGTATCTTGGTCTCTTGAGATTATCCAGGCAGCACTAATTTTAGGAATTTGGACCTGTTTGCTTTAGCTCTTTTCTTGTGAGTCACTGGAATGCCCTACAGTGTAGGCACACGATGTCTTTCCTTCCCTTTTCAGGCATTTGAGTTTTCAGGCATTACTGTAAAGAAATCTGCCTAGCTTTACTTAAAGTTAGATAGAAAAAAAAATAGCATTTTCCTGATTAAAATCTGTTCTGTAGTTTCCTACTTCAGTAAGTAAATTAATGAAGACAAGTAGCCCCTGAACAAGTGGACATGATTAGCATTAAGTCACACAGAAAGCTCTACATGGCATTTGACACCAAAAGTCAATGTTCCCCAAGCCACAGACAAACTTCTTGAGTGTCTTCACAGAAAAACACAGCCAAAGTTCCTAACACACCTTGAGAAGGGCAGTGCACTCCCAGCTAAGAACCACTGATCTTACCCAAACCCTTATTTTACAGATGAAAAAATAATGACCGAAGAATTGAACTGTCTGTCACTTAAAGAATGAGTTAAGATCAGAAACCAAACCTCCTGACTTCAAATTCACTCATTCTACTAAAATGAGTAGGTTCTTCCTATTGCTATGATATAATATATACATATTTTTATTATAAAGAATGAAGATAGTCTATCAGACTCTCTGAAATTTGTTTGAAAATCATCTTGAATTATTTTCTAGCTCTTCCCAACATGTACCCTTGCTAACAGTCACTAGAATGTCTTCCCTATAGGCTGTGGGAATATGACTGTGAACATGCATTTCTATATCAAGACACACAAATGCCCAGCCTGGGCAATATAGCAAGATCTAATCTCTACTAAAATTAAAAAATATATATATTAGCTGAGCATGGTGGCACGCACCTGTAGTCTCAGCTACTAGGGGAGCTGAGGCGGGAGTGTTGTTTGAGCCCAGGAAGTTGAGGCTGCAGTGAGCCTTGATCATGCCCACTGCACTCTAGCCTGAAAGACAGAGTGAGATCGTATCTCAGAAAAACAAACCAAAAGAATCACACATGCAATGTTTGATGAGTTTTGATTCATCTATCTTAAATTCTCATATTTCTGTAGCATGGTTAATTTGATAAGTAAATGAATATATTAAAAATAAATTTGTAAATTATAAAAACACAAATATTATTTATTTGTATTAGTATTTGTTAGTACTGTACAGTTTTATGATTTAATGAGTACTATTATCATTATTTTCTCTGTGTCCTGAAGCCTTTATGGAGTTCAGCGTTGAAGACGGCATTCTTCTACCTCTTCTCACTTATTTTCAGGAATCTTCTGGATATAATTATCAAGTTGGTATTTAAATGAAGAATCACTCATAGCTTTATAATCTTTATAGCCTTGCTTTTTTACCAAGGATAGATTAAAATATGAGACTTGGTTACATTTCCTTTTATGTTTTGGTTGTTTCATAGACTTTCTAGGTATATTACTATTCCTTTTTTATTTGTCAAGATATTTTTATAGTCCACTTTTTAGACATGTGAACTTGGGCAAATTTAGAAGCTTCTCTGAAAGTTAGTTTCCTCATCTGTGAAATGGAAATAAAAATACCTACGTAACAAAGTTTCTTTTTGGGTGTTTTGTTTTGTTTTTGGAGACAGAGTCTCCCTCTATCCCCTAGGCTGGAGTTCAGTGGCACGATCTCGGCTCACTGCAACATCTGCCTCCCGGGTTCAAGTGATTCTCATGCCTCAGCATCCCGAGTAGCTGGAATTACAAGTGCCTGTCACCATGCCCAGATAATTTGTGTACTTTTAGTAGAGACAGGGTTTCATCATGTTGGCCAGGCTGGTCTTGAACTCCTGACCTCAGGTGATCCACCCACCTCAGCCTCCCAAAGTGCTGGGATTACAGGCGTGAGCCACCGCGCCTGACTCAAAGATTTTGAGAATTAAACTATAGTATTTTTTCCAAATCTTCCTTTTTCTATTTTTAGAATTCAAATAAATAATTGGAAAAAAATGGGGCAAAAAAATGGACAATATATTAATACTATGCTTATATCTTGATAAATGTGACTTAGATTCGGAGACTAAATCTATCAGTAAACCAAAACCCTATTGACTCATTTAATTCCTTCACATACTACTGACAAGAATTAGAGTCCTTTGATCTAAAGGACAAACAGCAAAAGTAATAATTACTCATCTGTTTCAAGAAACTAAGAGGATAGAGAGCACGGAAACCCAAAACTCATAAAAAGGATAAACCTAGGTTTAAACAAGGGTGATAGCTTATTCTATATTGATAAGTTAAACAATAACTTACATTAAATGATCACTTTACATTTTATAGAACACCTTGGCTTACATTATTTTATGAAAACTGAAAGTCAGTAGAACCAACAATATGTGAATATATGGGTATGAGCAATAGAATTCGATGATTATATAAAGCTAAGAATTTGACTAACAGACTCAGAATACAAAGCACAACCAGAATAAAGAGGTGGCAGTGGAGGAAGGGCAGGTTAAAGTTCAAGCTTAGTTATATTTTTAAATTACTAATACTAACTTTCCATTCAATGGACTGAGTATTTTTGTTACTGTGTAAAGCAGAAGTTGTCAGAGTTGTGATGGAGCCAGGGTTGCATTTTCTGGGAATCTGGATTATGTGATCTATATTCCCTCCAACTCTTAGATTCTATGAATTGAAGGTGAAAAATGATGAAAGAGCTTAAAGAGGCACAAAAGAGAAATAATATTTGACCAAGATAACTTATTTAGCAGAGTATATTAATCTTGGAAAATAAAATTAACATGGCCACATTCTTGCAAGATGGAATCTTCAAGAATTTCAGGGGATGGTATATAAGTTCAGATAGAGTGAATGTGAATTTTGTACAAGAATTGTACACAGTTCTAACCACTTCACATCACATCAGCAAAACATCAAAACTCAATTTTTAAGAATTGTTTAAGAAAATAAGAATAATCATCCTTATTGGTCCAGCGACTTAATTCCAGCAGCAGCTATGTACCTGTCTAGTAACACATTTATCTTCAAAAAGAAAACCACATTTAACCATGTTTCCCCACACCGGGCATCATTATTCTTCCCTTCAAAGAAGTAGTCTAAGAAATTACATTCTTTGTGCAGAAAGCACGTTCTGAAAACACACAACATAGGGACTCGAGGGGGCACTTTGTTAACAGATTGTGTGCTTCAGTGTGTGTAGGTGAATATGAGAGGCAAAAATACAGAAAACTGACAGCAATTGAGTCAATTTTCTTCACAGCAGAAAATTTCAAAGACCTTTCCACTGACACAAAACAAGAAAATAACAAGACTATGAACACCCCAGGAATTTCAAAAATGCTTCACAGGTCCCTAATAATTACACAAACAAAATTCTTGATTTCTGAGATATGATTAAAGCTCCACAACTAATATTTGGTTCAGCTCTCAGTTCTCTCTCCACTGACCAAAACTTTTTAATGAGATAACTTAAATTTATGTTAAGAAAGTGTCTCAACATTCTTTTTTTCTGTTTTTATATAATGAATTATTTATTTGTACAGCTCTGGTTGAATTTTAAAAACTTTTTCTACTTCTCCCTAAGAACATTTCTAGTCACTCATAATTCAATTTGAGATTCATTTTCTATTCATAATCAAAGCTACAATGACTAAAGATACAAAAGGAGTAATGTAATGATAATTTTGTTGCTTAAGAAAAATGTCTTAGTGCTAATTCCCTCCTTTTTAATCATAAGCTTTATTTTTGCAGAAAGATTTTCTAACCAGATATTTCTTTGGTTTTTTATTTAGCAAATAATTATTGCATAACTATTGTATGCCAGGCACTGGATCAAGGAATACAAAGTATATAAAGATATAAAAATGAATAAAATATAGTTTGTGCCCTCAGAGACTAATTCTTGTACACAATTACTTTAAGAATATACACGATGTTCAGAAAATCACAATAGAGGAGAAAACAAATTCTATCCTCACTCTGTTAGATGCCTATCAATACATTATTGAAGGACATTTTTAAATATCAAATCTGAGGTATTATTTTTCATATAGCATTATTACAGAAAATCAGAGTCAAAATAATTCCATTAAAACACTTTTCTAGGAATGTAATTTGCCATGAATAAAAGGCCTTTGTTGTTACCAATGAATAGGAAGTGTTCCTGTTCTGCACTACTAGCCTATGTCTTATAAAAGTAAAATAAAATGTACATTCCTCCTTCTTCTACTTTTAGAAGCTTCACTAACCTCAATGCCTTAATCGACGTTCCTCTGGTAATCACGTATTTTCTGCTACCATTACCCAAAAAAATCAATGTGCATGAAGTGGGAAATAAGTAAAATATTTTGAGTTATTGCAGCCAGGAAATAAATCTTTAATAGTATCACAAATGAAATGTAATCATTGCTTTGGGTCTGCGTGATCCAAGGCCTGATTCTGATACAGTGTTATGTCCATCGAGATACTAAAGGACCCATCTTACTGCACAATAATCATAGCTTTCACTAGGAATACACCCCCCACCACCACAAAAAAAAAGAAAAAGAAAAAGAAAAAGAAAAGAAAGTGAGCAAGGATCTGAACTAAGGCAAAGTAGAGACCCCGTTGGAATTCAGAATCTTGGACTAGCAGAGAGATGAGGAACACAGCCTAGTTCTCACCTACTGAGCCAATATCCTCAAAGCAGACAAATGCAGTTACAAGTTGGTAGCCATCTGTAACAGCAGAAGCACATACAATTTAAACAAAAGCTAGCTTGAGTTAGAGCCCCAGAACCAATATGTTCACAGATAAATCTAAGGTCACAGTGCAAGCCATTGTAGGTAACAGTTGGTAGGAACAATAGATTTGCAGAAGGGCCATGTATGACATACAAATAAATAAAGGTATTTCCTTTGTTATCACAAAGATGAGCACACAAAAAGAGGCTATGTGAAATAAGCAGACTGAGAATAAAAAGGACTTCTAGAAATAAGTAAAACAATATATATTTGTCGAAATCATTTTTCTATTCCTTGTCTCAATTGTCAAGTTCATATCACTTTATGGAGTGTGTTTCCAGGTATAGCCAATGTTCCTTAGTTTAAAAGCAAAAACCATCACTATTGAGTTATAGAGTGTAACAAAAAAGGAAAATGGTCTTTAGACATAAAGTGGGAGCTATGACTTTGCAAAACACACTGGACGTAGCAAAGGAACCCATTAGACTTGGTGGTTAAAGATGGTGGGTTTTTTTTTTTTAATTTATTTATTATTATTATACTGTAAGTTGTAGGGTACATGTGCATAACGTGCAGGTTTGTTACATATGTATACTTGTGCCTTGTTGGTGTGCTGCACCCATCAACTCGTCATTTACATCAGGTATAACTCCCAATGCAATCCTTCCCCCCTCCCCCCTCCCCATGATAGGCCCCGGTGTGTAATGTTCCCCTTCCCGAGTCCAAGTGATCTCATTGTTCAGTTCCCACCTATGAGTGAGAACATGCGGTGTTTGGTTTTCTGTTCTTGTGATAGTTTGCTAAGAATGATGGATTCCAGCTGCATCCATGTCCCTACAAAGGACACAAACTCATCCTTTTTTATGGCTGCATAGTATTCCATGGTGTATATGTGCCACATTTTCTTAATCCAATCTGTCACTGATGGACATTTGGG
>NC_037681.1:193412-214167 GCF_003255815.1 Theropithecus gelada
TTGGCTGTGGGTTTGTCATAAATAGCTCTTATTATTTTGAGGTACGTTCCATCAATACCGAATTTATTGAGCGTTTTTAGCATGAAGGGCTGTTGAATTTTGTCAAAAGCCTTTTCTGCATCTGAACATTTCTAGAGAAGCTGGCAAAAGCCAGAAAGATCATAGTGTTTCTAAAACCTTGCAATTTGTGTCCCCAAACATTTATTACCCTACTTGATTACCTACCCTCATTAACTTAAGACCTGATTTAAACATATTCTGCATGAAAAATGATGAAGAATTTCATTTGGCTCTGTAACCATATAAATGAACATTGTGGTAAACTTTGGAAAGCGCTAATATAAAACTAAGCTTAATAGATAGGTATATAAAGTCCAGATAAAGGGAAACAACAGTGCTATTTTGCTCTACACTTCAGATGGCATCTGGAATATTGTGTTCAGTCATGGCACCACAATTTTTAGTAAGACATTGACAAACTTGTGAGCATTAAAAGAACAGTCATGCTGATAGCAATTTGGAAATGATGGTGATGTTTAGTCTTAAGAAGACTTACAGAAAATCTGAAAGTGGATGATACAATAGAATCATATTCTGCACTTCTGAGGCAGAAATCTGACTAATAGAACAAATTGCACAGAAGTCTACATTGGCTTCTGTAAGAAAGAACCTTGCTGTGTGGAGAACTGTCAGAAAGTGGAATGTATTACTAATAAAACCTCAATTTTTCCTTCTGACAGAAATGGTCAAGAGAAAACTGGGATGAAAAGTTGTCAGCTACAGTTTTTCTATTCAATTTATTTAATAGACTATATTGTTTATGTTACAAAACAATACAACTTTTTTGAAAACTTATCCTCCCTCCCTAAACATCAGCTGTAAATTTTCCCGCTTTATAATTCCTGTTGTTAGTTAAATTTGAAGGCAGTTTTACATTGAGAGGGAGGTAGGTTGGGGAAGACCACCTCATTCCCTTCTAATTATGAAATATGTGGATTCTATTTTATTTTACTTTTAATTTTTCTCCCAAACATGACATGGTGTCTTTCTAGTTAAAAGGTACTCATTCATATATTCATTCCTAGTTTTTTGTATGGTAACGTAAAATTACTTTTGAGATGCATGCTTTATATTCTCAAGCAATCATACTTGCTACCCTGTTTTTAATGGATGGAATAGTTAGCTTCTGAATAAAACTGTGACTATGGTAAAGCTAACAGACACTTTTTTTTTTTTTTCCAGTTGAAAGAGATTTTTACATATCTTTTTTCTTTTGTCTTCTCTCCCCTTCTTTCATGAGAACCCCTAAAGGGTTCCATAGCTGTAAAATTAGTCAATAGGAGGAAATGGCAATTACTGAGCATAATACAAAGAAATATTTAAAGTTGTGATAGGGTTTGGAATAGGGATGGAATGTGTTGTATTATTTTAAACAGTAAACATCATCAGACATGATAACACAAGGACATAAACCCTAAAGATATTTAAGTGAAAGACCTTGAACTTTACTTAGAATTACTTTGATTTGACTTTCCGTTTTAAAAAGTAAAGTCCCAAGAGAAAAGCCAATCTCCAAAATTCATAGGAATCTTTCAGGCGCATGGCTTTTGAAATATATAATAATTGAATCATTCAATTTTTTTTTGATTCTTCATTTCTTTCACTTGTAAAAAGAATCTTTTTATTATATCAAAATTATGCTTCTCCAATTGTCATGAATGTCAAATCACACAATTTATAGTAGCATCTTGCAAGTGATGAAGCTAGACAAATGTAACATATTATTGTAATTAAACAGGCTGATCCCAGTGTTATTCAATATTATTGCTTTCTATGCTCAAATCAACTCCATTGGTTTTAAAAATAAAATTAATAACTTTTAAAATGTATAGTTTAGGTATAGGAAGTCTTAGATTGACAAGCTATTCATATTCACGTATCCTGTATAGATTTTGCTAATAGTATTATTTCATAACACTGAAATTTGGTTATGAAATGTTTACTTTTTAGGGACTTAATGACACTGAACTCTCTTTATAGACTTGTGGGCAAAATAAGTTTTAGGGATATAAAATGTCATTACTACTGTTACAATGTATGTTCAAGCTATCACATATCACTTTCAGAAATATGCACATTACAAATGGTAGTAGACCTTAAAAATGGAGATTGCTTTCAATTGATTATGGCTGTATGCTGAGCTATTTAATTGTTGGAAATGAATTGACATATTGTAAACAATGAAGCTGATTTTCAAAATGATAAAACTGTAACCTAATTCAATAAATTGAATCAGATTAGGCAAACACTTTTGCACTTCATTAAGGAAGTAGTCCGTATAATTAATGGGAGAGCTTTTTATCTTGTTCACGTGTTGATATATGGCTGAAGACATATACAGTAGACTAAACTATTTGAAGATCTTTTGTGCCATTTCACATTAATTAAAGTTGCCACAGACCTAATTCCTAGGAAATGAATACCATGGATTTTTTTTTTTTTTTTTTTTTTTTTTTTTTTTTTTTTTTTTTTTTTTTGAGGCGGAGTCTCGCTCTGTCGCCCAGGCTGGAGTGCAGTGGCACGATCTCGGCTCACTGCAAGCTCCGCCTCCCGGGTTCCCGCCATTCTCCTGCCTCAGCCTCCCAAGTAGCTGGGACTACAGGCGCCGCCACCACGCCCGGCTAATTTTTTTGTATTTTTAGTAGAGACGGGGTTTCATTGTGTTAGCCAGGATGGTCTCGATCTCCTGACCTCGTGATCCACCCGTCTCGGCCTCCCAAAGTGCTGGGATTACAGGCTTGAGCCACCGCGCCCGGCCTACCATGGATTTTTTATTTAGTTTTTATTTTTTTGGCTAATTTTAGGATACAATGAGTAGGTTAGGCTATGACTTTTTTCTTTAAAAGACATTTATTTTTCAAACAAAATGGTATTGTGAGTTGGCTCCTAACTTAGAAACTGAAAGGTCTGGCCTTTATTCTCTTCCTGATCACTTGCTAGCTGTGTGACGTTGAGTAACACTACCTGCCCTCACTTGTTCAGCCATTACAGGTAGGAATTGGTACCTATTATGTTCTAGTCAATTTAGGTTTTATGGCCCCAGTTTATTAATTATATTCCTACATCAAGCTGCCTTCTGAAATACCTACTTTATCATGTAAAGACCACCGTCATAAGTTCTGCCTTATCTCTTACTCGATAGGACTTCGTGAAGAACATAGTAAGAGAATGCAGCGGTCCCCAACCTTTTTGGCACCAGGGACTGGTTTTGTGGAAGACATTTTTTCCACTGATAGGGGTGGGTGGCAAGTATGGTTTTGGGATGATTCAAGAACGTTACATTTATTGTGCACTTTATTTCTATTATTATTACATTGTAATATATAATGAAATAATAAAACTCACCACACCATCTGCAGGTGATGGGAGACGGTGACAGATCATCAGGCATTAGATTCTCGTAAGGAACACACAACCTCGATCTCTCACATGTGCAGTTCACAATAGGGTTCCTGCTCCTATGAGACTCTAATGTTCTCACTAATCTGACAGGAGATGGAGCTCAGGCGTTAATGCAAACAATGGGGAGTGGCTTCAAATACAGATGAAGCTTTGCTTGCTCACCTGCCACTCAGCTCCTGCTGTGTGGCCCAGGTCCTAACAGATCAAGGACCCATACTGCTCTGTGGCCTGGAGTTTGGGTATCCCCAAGCTAATGTGATCACAAAACACTTTGCAAAGTGTGACACAGCAAGATGCCATCTGATTCAGAGTTTTATGATGATGATTTTTAAAACAGATAATTTGCTTTGTTTCACATGGAATACCAGTTATTTATCTCTCTGTTTGAATATATCAGTTCTGGGAATTATGAGTTCTTTCCCATATTTATGGCATCAGGTTATAATCATTTCTTGTTTTCTTGTTACTTTTTTTTTTTTTCTTTTTTCTTTTTTTAGTTTGAGACAGAATTTTGTTCTTGTGGTACAGGCTGGAGTGCAGTGATGCAATTTCGGCTCACTGCAACCTCTGCCTCCTCGGTTCAAGCAATTCTCCTGCCTCAGCCTCTGGAGTAGCTGGGATCACAGGTGCCCACCACCATGCCCGGCTAATTTTTGTATTTTTAATACAGACAGAGTTTCACCATGTTGGCCAGGCTGGTCTCGAACTCTTGACCTAAAGCAATCTGCCTGCCTCAGCCTCTCAAAGTGCTGGGATCACAGGTGTGAGCCACTGCACTGGGCCTATTTATTTATTTGAGATGGAGTCTTGCTCTGTCAACCAGGTTGTAGTGCAGTGGCACAATCTTGGCTCACTGCAACCTCCGCCTCCCGGGTTCAAGTGACTCTCCTGCCTCAGCCTCCCAAGTAGCTGGGACTACAGGTGAACGCCACCATGCCCAACTAACTTTTTGTATTTTTAGTAAAGACAGAGTTTTACCAGGTTGGCCCAGATGGTCTCAGTCTCTTGACCTCATGATCCACCCACCTCGGCCTCCCAAGGTCCTGGGATTACAGGCATGAGCCATCGTGCTTGGCCCATTTCTTTATTTTTATTCAAAAATTTTGTTTTGTATTTTTCAATTAGATCAAAAAAATATTTTTTCCCTGATACAATTCTCATGTCATTGACTTGTTTTTGTCTATTATATGTAGAATTTTGTGATTCATATTTAACTTACTGGAATACATCCTACATCAATTTTTTGATTGAATATCATTCTATTGAGATAAAACATATTTCCATTAATTTTCATTTCAGAAATCCAATAATTTTGGAGAGACTATTTTTCTAAATAAATATTTTTAATTATTTGAGCTTGCTTCCTGGGATGTAAGGATACAATTTCAGGAAAGAGTGTTGAGTTTTTAAGAATTAAAGGGGATGTAACACTCTTTGTTTATTCCAAAGGACTATGCAAATATAAGTTATTATTTTGGGTTTGATTTACGAATGTGATGCTATATTACCAAGATTATCTTTAACCATGTAAAATATTTAATATTAAAGGCAATAAAATATTTAGTTCCCCAAGTAAAGCATTATTCCCTAAAAGTCAAGTTTTGGACCTGTTCGTTTTCCTATTAAAACATCTATTTTCTAAATTTGAAAATGTAACATTGTAAAAGTTTTTAAAATGTATCATTCTATTTGGATACCTTCATTTATCTATTAAAGCAGTAAATGCCCTTTGTGTGATCTATTATCTTATATTGCTTAATAAAATTCTTTTAGGGAATAAAATTATGGAGAAAATGTTCAAGTAGGATTCCATAGAACCATGTTGATTCAAATGAATATAAATGCAAGTATGTCTAAATTCCAAGAAAATTAATCTCTTAATGTTGCAATATAATGATATTTTGAAGTTATTTGAGCATGAAATTCATCTCATCATACCTAACCTTTAAGTAACTTATTGAATAAGTTAGATTTAAGGATACTATTCCAAGGAGAACCTGTTACCATATGACCTGTCCATATGAGTTGTCTTTTTGATTTATAACGGCAATTGCTTTCTCCGCATGGATTTCATGACATAATAATATTCTATGAATTTTTGAAATTACAGTGAGTTCCACATCAATCATCTAAAATACTATATGTATCAATGAGAGAGAACTACTGGAATATAGACATTTTAGAAATGTGTACTTCCTCCAAATACCAATGCCATTATTTTAATGAAATGAGATGGTTTGCTTCCTTTGAATTTTTAAAATTGATCATAAAAATTGTCAGCATTATCACTCCCATTAGTGTATCATCCCATCATCTCAACAGCAATATTCATTTTACCTTGAATATGTTGACTGTCTGTCCAGCCAGTTCTGCCGAGACCACTGTTGATCTTGGCCTGAATTCCAGAGAATCTATTGCCTCTGGAGTTTCTATGCATTAATACCTTAAATTTCAGGATTATAATTAAACACATGTATCATGGACTACCATTATCTGCCCATGTTTCTTTTATCTGTAAGAGATTCAGAGAGATTTAAAGTGAGATCTTAGTCATGTAAAAAATTGACTGTGCTGCTGTTTTTTTCTCAGTTTCTCTTTAAAAAATATTATTGAAAATTCCTTGTTATAGTCCTTCATGAGTACTTACTCCTATTCTATATGAAAAAAAAAACTGTATGTAAAATTTGACATCCGCAGCTGCTTCATTTTTTAAATTTATTTTATTTTATTATTATTTGTTTTTTGAGATAGAGTTTTGCTCTTGTTGCCCAAGCTGGAGTGCAGTGGCATGATCTCTGCTCACTACAACCTCTGCTTCCCAGATTCAAGCAATTCTCCTGCCTCTCAAGTAGCGGGGATTATAGGCGCGCACCATCACACCCAGACAATTTTTTGTATTTTTAGTAAAAACAGGGTTTCACCATGTTGACCAGGCTCGTCTTGAACTCCTGACCTCAGGTGGCCTACCTGCCTTGGCCTCTCAAAGTGCTGGGATTACAGGTGTAAGCCACCGCACCTGGTCATTTTTTACTTAATGTCACTTTTTGTTCCTACGATGTCATATCAACTAGCATGCAGGGTTCTTTATTCTTTGTACAAATTTTTATGTCATCTTTTCATTACTGATTATTACATGTTCAACTGATTTATTTTTATAATAAATATAATAAAATGCATAAATTTAGCATTTCATAAGTAGCCTATTTGGAAACCCAATTAGTATATTCAAAGAGAGCAGAGAGCATTACTTTTTAGAAATAATTTTTAAAAGCCTTATTTAAATTTATAATTCTCATCATATAGTTTAGAACGGCCATGGCCATATTGCAGATGCAAACCACAATAAAGAATATTTTGGCAAATGAAAAATATTTGAAATTTGCTTCCAAATAATTGCTTGAGCTTATCTACATAGTACTTCTCGCACGTCTCTTTTATAGATATTCTCACATTTATAATGCATATTTATTAAGACTTTGTACATAGGATATAATCAATAGAAGTGAAAAAATCTTATCAGTTACATGTGCATTTAATTTAAAAATTCCAACTACTTTTATATATACAATCAATATTTATGTCTATGTATATTTTTTTTACCACTGCATCTTCAACTGCTAGCATAGTTTTGGGCCAAAATATTGTTAAATTAAATATGATTCAATTAGTAAATATAATAAATCGGTTAAAATAAAAGGCACTGCAAACAATTAATAAGTAACTACTACATGGTAGGAACTTTGCTAATAGCTAACATATCATTTCATTTATTTCTCATGTCAATCTGTGAAGGAGGTGTTGTTTGTCCCATCTAACAGATGAATATTAAGGTACACAACATTTAAATAGTCTGTTCAAATTGAAATGAAGGGCCCAACTGGGGATTGAATTCAGGGATAAATAATTATAAATCTTGTTTTCACTGTCACTTATGCTATTTCCAAGGAATCCATTAATCTCTTTAGGTAACATTCATATTTTGATCAAAATTGAAACAAGATGAATTGAATTTTTCATTGATAAAAAATTGATAGATTAACTTTTTAAAGGACAGGGTCAAATTTTAAAAGAACACCTCAGATTTTCATTAACATGCTTAATCCTAATTTCAGAAATTTCTTACAGCACCACGGCATGTATTGGACATGTAAGTTAAATTCTTATGTTGTAGGCATTTTAGTCACTAGTTTACACCATAATATCTTCTTGATAGTATTTTATTTCTCTCATAATGCTGGTGGAAAACTTAAGAACTGTTTTAAAATAGTTACATTTTGAAGAGTTATTTATTTTATAGTTACATTTTAAAGTGTTGAGATGTTCAGTCTCATGATTTGGAGATATGGTATAGGGGTAGCAAAATGATAAATTGAGAGATGTTAAAAATATATTTTTCCAAATTATTGACTAAGCTTAATTCATTAATATTCCATTATGTTTGAATTTTAGTTCTAACTTAGCTATCACTTTATTGAGTGTGGAAAAGTCTACTAAACATTTTTTTTTTTTTACATTTCACTTTGTTTGCTAAATAATTCTGTACTAATAGACTGACAAATGTTTTATGCTATTAGAGTTATTTCTGAACATTATAAGTAGTTCAAAACATTATAGTGTTAGCTGTAAGTCCCAAGCATGCTACTTTACCCTAAATAATTGAAAAAATAATTTCTTAAATTTTATTAATAACTCACTCTTATAGTCTTAATTTACACTATTGTTCATTAGTAGTAAATCTCTGTGCCATTATTTGTTTGTGCAATTGATAAAGCACTGGTTAAAGCAGTGTCACAATTGGCATCCAAGGGCAGTTCAGCATAGGCTCTTTGGCTCCACTTTTCATGATACTATATTAAACACTAAACTGTTTGATATAATTTGCAAAAGTAGTTGAAGCTATTTTTTAAATATTCAATTTGTAAGTTATTATTGTAACATTTTGGAAAATACGAAAGCATCACTCAAAATCTTACCATGTTGTATAACGTATATTTCCTTTTTGTTTATTAACGCTGAGTTCTTGCTCAACAATCTATGAAATATGTACCAAAATGTCCTATTTCTTTCCATTTTTCAAAATGTAGTAAGCCAGTTATTTGTAAGTATACTACAGCCAACTCCCATCATTTTAAAACAAATACGGTAAATTCACAATTCTGTCATTAGTATCATTCCCCTCTTTGCATTGCCTCTGTAATAATTGTGAATACTTTTAAGTTTTTATTGTTTTCACACCAAGATCTTACTAAACAGGGAATAGAGGTTGTTTCAATCATTTATGGCTAGTAAGCATCTCAAATTCTACATGTATTTAATTATTCTGCTTTATCCTGTTTCCCAAAAGAACAGGTTGTTTCTTAAACTCACAGAAAGTTTAGTCTTGATAGAAAAATGAACCTACAACATTTTTATTTTGTACTGAATCTCAAAATCCAAATGAGAGATTTGAATATTAGGACCTTGACTTGACTCACCTCTGCTTAATTTTGACAGTTGTCTTAAAGTGAATTTAGTGTTTAATGAAATTTTCTGGACTGATAACTCAAGACCTGAAGGGAACAATTCTAGTGGTGAGAAAGTAATTTTCTGGCCTAATTACACCTTTGGCCTCACTACAAAGTCTGTCAACAAAAATGCCAGGTTTGATCATGATATTTTTTGACGTGTATTCACCAATCCACTTCACACTGGAGCCTTTTTTTTACAACAGCATTGGGTATTTGCAACCTAACTAAGATTTTACATCTGGGAATAAAACCTCAATGTGCTGTTTGCAACAGGTGATTCACTTAAATCTGTTTCCAATGAAAAATTAGGTGGGTATTAATGAACTTTACATATTGCACTCTGGAAATCTACGTGGCCATATTATTTGAGACAGCCGTGTGAATTATATCAAGTATTGGCAAATACCTGGTGAATTGGTTTTTTAAAACAATTGGAAAACTGGAGTCTCCAGAATTTCTATTTCTTATTTATATTCACTCTGAAACCTAGCAGAGTTAGATAAGCTAATAGTTGGGGGTCTATAAAACTGCTCTCTTTCTTGCAGGGATGTGGTCCCTGTAAGGTTGATTAACCTTAGCCACTAAATATTTGTGTGATGCTGGCAATTCCTTTAAATTTCTGAGCGTGAATTTCTCTACATTTCAGTGCTCCAGTAGCACTTTGTTTAGCTGTCAACCCTTGAATCTTTTCTCCAACAATGCTTTGACCAGAAAGCATGTATCTGTTGCATGAACTTAGGCTCTAATCCTCAAATTTGAATGTCTGTCTTCTCAATCTAGCTTTTTTGTTTTCTCCTCCTTCTTTTCATTTGTTTTCTCTTCTGTTGTATTTAAAACATTTAAAATGGCAAAGTTGTTAATGAAACCTCTGTTTAGCAGAGGCTAAGTTCTGATGAAAGAAACAAAGTAACAAAAGATAACTGATTGATTTTATTGAATTATTGTCTCTGTTGTTCTGCTGTTTAACAGCCCCATCTACTTTTGATACATTTCATTCTCAGCTGGAGAAGTTACACACACACACACACACACACACACCCCATCATATACACAATCACACACACTATTTCCAAATAAGTAAAATATTTATAGTCATTAAATAGAATATCTTAATGTTGCAGAAAATCTGAAATGAATATTAGATATCATACAATATACTTATAACTATTTCAAAATTTATTTGTGAAATGCATGCTTTAGAAATGTTCCTTTATTTATTCAACAAATATTTATGATGAGTTGCAAAGATGAATGACATTGCCACTCAGTAATCTATAATTGAAGGTTCAAAGTAGCAATACCAAGAGTTACATAAAAGCACTATAAATTCTTTCAAAGAAGAAGAGAAAACTAGGGGTTAAAGGAATAATTATTCTCATTGTGGTGGAAAGTGGCATTTTTATATTGGCTTAAAAAGAGTGTGATTCAACTCGAAACTTCATTTGTACAACACAAATATGAAAATTAAATGCGATAGCAATATTTTTTTGTGGAAAAATAGATGAGTTTTACGGTATTACAAAGCATGTGATGTGGCTGTTTGAAGATTCAATGCAATCACTGACTGATTAATGAATATGTAATTTTTAGGTCATTAGAATATTAGTAATTGTTACCATCTATTGGGATTTGTCATATTTCAGTTACTAAGTCCTTTTACATATATTAGCTCATTTAATGCTGATGAAATGTCTGTGGGTAGTTATTACGGTCTCCATTTTACAGATGAGTAAATTTTGGCACTGATTTTTCTTGCTCAAGATTATTAACATGACTGCCAAGCCTATTTCCTGAATCGCGACGTGGCAGTTTTGTACGTTTATCAGCAGCATTGGGCTCATTTAAGATTATTATATTTTGATCATGACTTTTTATAAATCATGTATGCATCAATTTATTTCCTTCTGAACCCTTTTAACAATAATATTTGATGTTTTCAACCTAAGTAAGATTTTTACATCTGGGAACAAAACCTCTGTGTAGCATTGCCAACATGGTGATTCACTGAAGTCTATTTTAAATTTGATGCTGTGTGGCTGCTGACGAGCTCTACATATTGCTTTGTTTTGGCAGCAGCCTTGTTTGCTTAGAGGATATCACCAGTATTGTGTCCATTTGTGGTTGTTATGTCTTGAGAGGTCATGATAGAAAACATTGTCCAAATTGGGTAATCACAACTGGAAGTTATTACATTAACATTGGTTGAAGGAAATGAGAATATTTAGAGAAGAATGGGGGCTCTGAGTAGGGACATTATCGCCGTCTTTGGATGCAGTTACAGAGGTTACAGATTAATTCTCCATTGTTCCAGAAGGCAGGACTGGAGACAAGTGATTGCCACTCATGGGAGAAAAAAATAGTTCAAATATGCGCCCACTGAGAAACTATGTGGACCATGTTGCATGGAAATCTCATTAGAAATGCCTTGACTACTCTCTCCCAGGTGTGTTGTAGAGGGATGTTTGACATTTAGGATAATGTTATAAATATTATTATTAATTCTAAGATTCAATCTGCCTATGAAATAGAAATAAACTTAATTTCAAGGGGTCATTTTTTTCTTGAAGATTTTCATTTGATATTGTATTTTGGGAACATATGATCTAGCAAATGTATCCTCCTTTTCAGGATTATATGGAAACAATATAATTTTTGAGTTAAGTGTTTGAAATACAAAATACACACATTTGATTCTATCATATTTAGATGTATTAATCTGTCTAATCATATACATAGTGGTCTATATTGATAGTCTTTCATTAATTATTCTATTGTATAGAAAATGTTGTAATATCCCAGAACATAGTAAATCATGTTCTTTCTTTTTTCCTGCTAATTTTACTATGTGCTAAGATATTTTCTAGTGATTAAGTTCATATTTACTCAAGATAAAACAATGTAACAAAATTAAAATTATTCTTATGAGTCATTTATATATGTGTAACTGTCTGTGTGTGCATGTGTGTTTAAGCAGCTGGTATTACTGTTATTCTTTATGATAAACAACACGGAAAAACGTATAAAGATGTTTGAAAACTTCTTTTTGGTTTTCCCCTGTCTAGGACATGAGATTGTTCTGTAACAATCTTTTTCTATAACAATATTGTAGAACAATCTCATGTTCTTTTTTTTTTATTATTTTCATCACTTTATCCATAATACTCTCTAAACAGTTTTACATCTATCACTAGATGTTGGACATTTGATGTCATTTAAAACGTGTCAGTGACAAAAAGAAACCATTATTTCTTCTATAACAGCTAGACTGATTTCTCTCTTTTTATTAATGGTAATTTCTGTTTTAAATAATCACACAGGCTAAAGAACTGAAGGAGTTAACTATTATTTCCTAACAGAATCTAACATAACAAAAGGCAGCTTACACATTACACAAAAAATATTTTAGAGATTTATTTAAAATCCTAACATATTTTAAGAATCCATATATTATATCATCTCCCAGCAACTTTCTGTGGTACATGTAGTGCCATGAGAAATTAAAACTAGGATTTGCTGCTCAAAATCAGCCAGATAATGGCAGACAATTTGAATTCATAACTCCATGCCTCTGCTCATCCCAATATATAGGGCTACGGTTGTCTCATAACCCCAATACATTTGCTTACTTTATTCTTGGTGAAAATAGAACGATTTTGTGTTTTATTATAACCCTAGATAAAGTTATTACCAAACATATTTTAAAATTGTTAAACTTGAAAATGTATATACATATTTTATATGCCAGACTGAAATATTGACATGCTATATGTTCAAAACCTTTGTATGTAATTACGACCCTTCTAACATGAAGCAGGTGACTGGATTAAATATAAGTCAGGCATAAAATGCCCTGCATGTAGCAACATAGTGAATCAAGCAAATTATCAAATGGGAAAGCTCATTTTGTGCTCTGGGCAATTTCGGCTGCCAGCACTTATACATCAAAACTTCACTCAATGTACGATTGATTTTATTTTATTTTGTTTATTTTTAATTCCCTACAGCAAGCTACGTTAGTTTTGTAGAATGCTGTCTGCATCATTAGGTTCCTAAGAAATTATAGTTGTTTCAGTCATGGTTGACCAAAGTATTACTCTCTTCTTATAGACCATGGATATTGGTTCTTGAATGGGTACCACTGAATTGAAATTGTGTAATGCCAGTGACTCAAATACACACAACACATAACACACAGAGAAAGCATCAGTGTTATTAGAAACATGAACATCTAAAAACTAATGCTGTAAAATCAGACAGCCAATGTCCATTAAAGATATTTTCCACTTCAAGGGAAGAGGTTCAGATTAAAGTTTGAAAGTCCAGTCTTAAAGCAGGAATAAATTCCTGTGTAAGATGATACATGTCTTCTTTTCACAGTTGCTTTTTATGTTGCCTTAAAACATGTCAAAAAAAAAAAAAAAAAATCCCCAACAGAGGAGCCTAAAAGGAATGTCAGCTCTGTGGTTATGTAAATCGAATTGAGTGCTTTACAGCAGGTTTAAGATTTTTATAACTCAGAAGTTGTTAACAGCCAGCTGGTTTGTATCTGTTTTTTATGGTTATTCTTGTCATATGCAGCCTCCACAATTCTTAATTATATTTTATGGTATGTGTTTTCCTCCTCTTGAATCCCTTAGCCACTCTTTGCTTCACAAGATATTTTCCACTGGGAAGGGAACAAGCACAGAGATGGGACTTCATCATTGGAAATACAGTTGTATAATTACTTACCACTAACAGCTCTATAGTGTGAAATTCAAGTAACTTTCCATTGCAAATACATAACCTTCTATTAGAGCATTGAAATTGCTTTAATGTAATAATATCTGCTTGTAAATTTGTGAGCCACCCAGTAAGTCAAAACATGATTATGACACCCTTTGTATTCCATCTTTTAGAAGTGACATACAGAACCTTCCCTTCTTCCTTCCTTCTTTTCTCTCAGTATTCATCACGTAAATTAATTTCTGTCTCACAGTTAAGTTCTAAATGCGTACTTTGTTTTCTATTTTTGATTATACAAAGGTAGTGACTTCTAGTATGGTTCTAAAAATCTTATGTTCTGGTTAAAAGGCATTTCTTACACCCTCAGAGATGTGAACAAACTTTTCTGAGATTTTTAACACCCTAATTTAAAAATTGGGCTAATATTCAGATTTTTCTCCTCAGAAAAACAGAGTGAAGAAATATGTTCTGAATTTGAAAAAATGTTTTTAAAAATCAAAATGTGTACAATTATCAAGGAAGTATATGTGTGCTTATTTCACAGGGACATTTTTAGAGACTTCAAATCTTTGAAACTATATACACATTTTTGTGTTAGTTCGTCACAAAATAAAAATATTCCAGCAAGATCTCTTCCTCAAATCACAGTTTCTAGTTTTTGGAATACAACGTTGTAGGTTTTAGACTTTTAAATAATCACATTGTATTTCCTACAAGATGAGAATATTTAGGCCAAGTGAAGGAGATTAAAATAAGTAATATGTTTTGGTATACATTATATGGATATAGTGATTTTATTATTATTATTATTTTGAGATGGAGTTTTGCTCTTATTGCCCAGACTGGAGGGCAGTGGCACGATCTCAGCTTACTGCAACCTCCGCCTTCCAGGTTCAAGAGATTTTCTTGCCTCAGCCACCCAAGTACCTGGAATTACAGGCACACACCACCATGCCGGTTAATTTTTCGTATTTTTGGTACAGACGGGGTTTCACCATGTTGGCCAGGCTGGTCTTGAACTCCTGAACTCAGGTGATCCACCCGCCTCAGCTTCCCAAAGTGCTGGGATTACAGGCGTGAGCCACAGCACCTGGCCATCAATTTTGAATCTAAGAAATATATAATTCATAATGTGCAAGGAAACAGTAAATATATATCCCTAAGAATAAGTTTATATAATTCAGTTTTATTACTTTGATAGGGGAAATCACCATAATTATTGTGATATGATATTTTCAAACATTATGCCTTTTAGTCACGTATCATAGATATACGATATTTAAGACTACAGAGTTACGGTTCAGAAATACTTATTTTGAGTCATTGAACACTTTCATTTTAGTGTGAAGGTATTTAATAGAAGTTAGTTTTTCTTCCTTTAAAACTGGATATCGAAGTACAGTTTTTATTTTGTGTTGAATTATTTAAGTTTGTAAGTATACTTTTGAAAGTAAGTTCAGGGACACGGTTGCTCACACCTGTAATCCCAGCACTTTGGGAGGCGAAGGTGGAAGGATTGCTTGAGCTGAGTTCAAGACAAGCCGGGGCAACATAGTGAGACCCTGTCTCTAAAAAATTAAAAATAACAAAATAGAATTACTCAGACATAAATAAAAGAAAGTAAATTCTACACATGAGGCATTGTTTCTTTTTTTTTTTTTTTTTTGAGGCGGAGTCTCGCTCTGTCGCCAGGCTGGAGTGCAGTGGCACGATCTCGGCTCACTGCAAGCTCTGCCTCCCGGGTTCCCGCCATTCTCCTGACTCAGCCTCCCGAGTAGCTGGAACTACAGGTGCCCGCCACCACGCCCGGCTAATTTTTTTGTATTTTTAGTAGAGATGGGGTTTCACCGTGTTCGCCAGAATGGACTCGATCTCCTGACCTCGTGATCCGCCCGCCTCGGCCTCCCAAAGTGCTGGGATTACAGGCGTGAGCTACCGGCCCGGCGAGGCATGTTTCTATGTTAATCATTTTGAGATTTGGTACATTCACAACATTTTGTACTGTGCATGTGTATGTGGGTCTCCACTAGAAAGTCAAATGAGCACCAGAGGAAATTGTGAAAAAGAATAAAAAGAAAAAAAAAATATTCTTTTGAGACGGAGTCTCAATCTGTCACCCATGCCTGCGACCCGTCACCCAGGCTGGAGTAAGAATAAAAGAATAAAAATAAATCTTTTTTTCTATCTTTCTTTCTTTTTTCTCTTCCTTCCTTCCTTCCTTCCTTCCTTCCTTCCTTCCTTCCTTCCTTCCTTCCTTCCTTCCTTCCTTCCTTCCTTCCTTCCTTTCTTCCTTCCTTCCTTCCTTCCTTCCTTCCTTCCTTCCTTCCTTCCTTCCTTCCTTCCTTTCTTCCTTTCTTCCTTCCTTCCTTCCTTCTTTCCTTCCTTTCTTTCTTTCTTTCTTTCTTTCTTTCTTTCTTTCTTTCTTTCTTTCTTTCTTTCTTTCTTTCTTTCTTTCTTTCTTTCTTTCTTTCTTTCTTTCTTTCTTTCTTTCTTTCTTTTGTTTCTTTCTTTCCTTTCTTTTGAGACAGGGTCTCAATCTGTCACCCAGGCTGGAATGTAGTGGTGTGATCACTGGCTCACTGTAGCCTCAACCTCCTGACCTTTGGGGCTCTAGCAGTCCTCCCACTTCAGTCTCCCAAGTAGCTGGAACTATAGGCATATGCCACCATGCCCAGCTAATTTTTAAATTTTTTTGTAGAGATGAGGTCACACTGTGTTTAGGCTGGTCTAGAACTCCTAGGGCACAAGTGATCCTCCCACTCTGCCCTCCCAAAATGCTGGGATTACAGAAATGAGCCACTGTACCCGGCCTAGGAAGCATTTTTGAATGTCAACCATGTACAATGCACCATACTAGGAGACATTTTATATACTGTCATTTAGCTCCATTAATAAAATGAGGACTCTAAGTCTCAGGTTGGTTAGTTGACTTGATCAATAATTCACAACTAAGAAGCAGTGGAGACAGTTGTTTGATATGTATATGCACACAGATACATGCATATGTATATATATGTGTGTATATATATATACACATACATGTACACATATATATGTGCATATATATATATGAAAGAAGAACTGTCAATCTGTACTCAAGGTAAAGAGATGAGTTTTCAAGTCACTATCTATCTATCTATCTATCTATCTATCTATCTATCTATCTATCTTTCTATCATCTATTTAGCTATCTATCTATGTACACACACTTCTCAAGTCAGAATATATATATTATTGTCAGAGTATATATATTCTAACTTGAACTCACCTTCTTTCCCATAGTACAGATTGACTATTCAAAAATGTTTCGAGATATAACAATGTTTTGATTTTGTTAGAGAAAGCTAATTTGTCAGCATTAAAGAGATAGGATGACAGCCTACGTAAAGGAACTAACATAATTTAAGAAAAATATTTGGGAAGAAGAAATACAGGAGTAAAAATGTTGGAAGGAAAAGAGAACAAGCATGCTTAGAGAAGTATCAACAAAATGTGTTCCAATTTTGGGTAAGATAAATCAGACAGAGAAAATTTAGCCTAGACTTAGACTGGTGGCCATAAAATGCAGTTTGGTTAGCTGTTTTCCCAGGGTTAAGGAGCTATATACTGACAAATAGAAGTTTGACCAGATGCTCTATTCAGTAGGCAGAAGAAAAGTTTTAGGCCAGTGATTAAATTTAAAAAATAATAATTAAAAAGAAGCTGAGAGAGTTACTTGATCTGACACTGACAGTCTGGATTGGACAGAAGTATAATTTGGGCATATGGTGAGGAAGAATACAGAATGTACAGAATGAACAGGAAATGCACAAGTAATGACACAGGCAAGCAAAATCACACTTAAGGCTCATGTGAAGTAGTTTGCCAATGTAAAACAATGGCTAAATATCATGTGGAACTGGACTGAATTAAATAAGGAGAAGAAAGAGGCAAGACCAGTGTGCTTCTAAATAAAGCCCAATACCCAAAATCCCAAATAACTTACTTTCAAAAACTTGCTAATGATAACCTCTGAAGTATGTCACGCAAGTGTCAAGCTTATTAAATTATTGGCCAATTAAAAATTATTTTCTACTTTCTTCTTTATATGCTTCATAAAAATTGTGATTGTTCCAGATTTTCCCTTTAATAAATTTTTCTTCTTTGGCAGATTAATTTAGACCAGGTTGACATTTTGTAAATAAAGTTTTATTGGGAATATGAACAAAATTAAAACACCAACAAATTAAAGCAAATGAAAAGGAAAGACATGGGAAAAAATGAAATAGTATTCTGATTTAGGACTGCGGTATTCAGAACATCGAAGGATTTAAGTGTTATTCGTAAGATTTTTAATTTTAATTTTTATTTTGTGTGCTTTCATTAAGAAAGAGGCAGCCAGGCTTGGTGGCTCATGTCTGTAATCTCAGCACTTAGGGAGTCAGAGGTAGGCCGATCACCTGAGGTCGGGAGTTCGAGACCTGCCTGATCAACATGGAGAAACCCCGTCTCTACTGAAAAATACAAAATTAGTCAGACATGGTAGTGGGCACCTGTACTCCCAGCTACTTGGGAGGCTGAGGCAGGAAAATCTCTTGAACCTGGGAGGTGGGGGTTGCGGTGAGCCGGGATCCCTACATTGCACTCAAGCCTGGGCAACAAGAGTGAAACTCTGTTTCCAAAAAAAAAAAAAAAAAAAAAAAAAAAAAAAAGGCATCACCAATGTCAGCCTGCTATGCTTTCACGAAGGTTTTGTTAAGTGATGTCTTGATTTCTGTATTCAAGTGATTGGGAGAAAATCTTACACACAGAGTAATTAACAATAAAAATAACATAATAGCATGGCATAGTATTATGATATGTGTATCAAACGAGTGGGACAGTCATTGAGGGCTGAGAAGTTCTGAAGTTCTAATCATCACAGCTGTAGCCATCAGGAAAGGTTTCTTGCAGAAAGTTGAAGAAACAAGTTGCTTTCAGTGATTCCAAATGAACAATCTAGAAATTTTCTAGTTTTAGATCTTCAGCTTTTCTCTAAAGTTGACTAAACTATGTTAGAGGTTACACATCACAAAGTTGATGCTGACATGTAGATTAGGGAAGAATCAGATGTCTGTACAACGTGCAAAGTAAGAGATGTTCTTTAATGGAAGATAAACCCCCAGCTTTTCCATTAAGCCTGCCTTTCTTCATTCCCCACCTATCTCTGTACCAAATAAACATTGTACCATTTTTTTTTATCCTGTTAGAATTATTTTTGTTTATCAAAGCCATCTGTCATATAATCACTGTATATGTTTTTGGGATCATTTGATGACATAATGGCCAAAATATTGGCATTTTAGGCTTTGAAGTTGAGTTCAATGTAACATTTGTGAACTGCAATGCTTATGAAAACTTAAGTGCCAACACATTTCCATGTACTTGCATATTACACTTGCACATGTGGGTCAGTTTTTCAGTTTATTGAGGCCCACTTATAGTACAGTAGTTAAGAGTGTAAATTTTGGAGCTAGACACGTCTGTTTTGAACTGACTGCCCCATTTATTGGTTGTCTAATTTTATTTTATTTTATTTTATTTGAGTCTTACTTTGTCACCCAGGCTGGAGTGTGGTGGCACAATCTTGGCTCACTGCAACCTCCACCTCTCAGGTTCAAGCGATTCTCCTGCCTCAGCCTCCTGAGTTGCTGGGATTACAGGTGTGCTCCACCACACGCAGCTTATTTTTATATTTTTAGTAAAGACCAGGTTTCCCCGTGTTAGCCAGGCTGGTCTTGAACTCCTAACCTCAGGTTATCTTCCTGCCTCAGCCTCCCAAAGTGCTGGAATTATAAGCATGAGCTACTGTGCCCGGCCTATTAGTTGTCCAATTTTAGATGGTTACCTATCCCTTTGCACATCATTCTCCTCATTTAAAATAGTGTGGGTTTGTGTTTATACACACACCCATACATACTACAGATGTAGTACAATTATTAACAGAATGCTGACTACAGTTTTGAGCACCTAGTACAAATATAAATAGTGGTTCTATTCTTTCTTTCTTTTTTTTTTTTTTCTGATGAACGCATTTAAAATCTACTCTGTAGAAAATGTCAAGTATACATCACAGTATTGCCGAGTATAGTCGCAGTAATTCTTTTCATATTTTCTGAAAAGTTACTGTAATCAGTCAGTTCTGGCATTAAAAAAAAAACTTAAAGAAAATAGAGTTTAGAATAAATGATAGTGAATACTTTAGAAATATGCTTACTTTTCAAGACAGTAATCTCTTGGTATGTATAGGTAGATAAATACCAAGTTTATATATAAAGGGAGATATTCAAACATAGGCTTTGTTTTGCAGCCAAAATATTCTAATTTTTTGGCACATCAGGAAGGAAAAGCATTGTAAGGAAAAGCTTTGAGAAGGGAATGCTGTCCTAGCAGGTGCAATAACCACAACTGTCAGGTGTAACAATTACAGTAGGTAGAAGCCTTAGAGACATGTGTAGGACAGCGTCTGCCTTTGCTTTTATTCTGAAAATTCGAAGAGGCTTCTGAGATAAGAGGAAATGACATATCAGGGAGCAGCACTGGAGCTGAATTGACTGACGGTAATACTTCACTCAGGCTTAGGTTGTTTCGTTGTTCTTTTGGTAGAGTTTACTTTTAGTTATTTGGTACATGTGTTGACCTTAGAACCAGTTGATGTTTGTTGGCACTGGAATGAGTGTTTTTCTTGTGAGTAAATTTGGAAGAGTATGTTTCTTTTTTTTTTTTTTTTTTTTTTAATTTATTATTATTATACTGTAAGTTGTAGGGTACATGTGCATAACGTGCAGGTTTGTTACATATGTATACTTGTGCCTTGTTGGTGTGCTGCACCCATCAACTCGTCATTTACATCAGGTATAACTCCCAATGCAATCCCTCCCCCCGCCCCCCTCCCCATGATAGGCCCCGGTGTGTGATGTTCCCCTTCCCGAGTCCAAGTGATCTCATTGTTCAGTTCCCACCTATGAGTGAGAACATGCGGTGTTTGGTTTTCTGTTCTTGTGATAGTTTGCTAAGAATGATGGTTTCCAGCTGCATCCATG
>NC_037681.1:514636-629066 GCF_003255815.1 Theropithecus gelada
AGATATCTCCTTTTTCCCCGGAGGCCTGTATGTGCTCCTGAATGTCTCTTCATGAATCCGACCATGACGCAGTTTCAAAATTGTGTAATAGAAAGAAAGTTTTATCTATGTGAGATGAATAGAGATATGTATCACAAAGCAGTTTCACAGAAACCTTCTTTCCAGTTTTTGTCTGAGGATATTTCTTCTTTCACCGTAAGAATCCATACACTCCCAAATGTTCCCTGGTAGCTTTTTCTCAAATGTCTTCAATGAGCTGCAAAATATCCCTTTTTCAGTTTTACAGAAACAGTGTTCAAACTGAATACACATATCTATCACAAAGCAGTTTGACACAAAAGCTTCTTTTCTTCTTTTCACAGAAAGCTTCTTTTCACTTTTTGTCTGAGGATATTTCCTTTTTCACCATAGCCATCGATACACTCCCAAATGTCCCCTGGTAGCTTTTTCTCCAAATGGGATTCCCCAATCCTCTATGACAAGAAAAGTATAACTCTGTTAGTGGGATGCACACGTCACAAATCAGCTCCTCGGAAATCTTCTCTCCAGTATATATTTGAAGATATTTACGTTTTCACCATAAGCCTCCAAGCACTCCCGAGTATCCCTTAGCTGAGTAAAGTAAAGCAGTGTCAGAATACTGCTCAATGAAAACAGAAGCTTAACTGGGTGAGTGGAATTCACATGACACAGAGCTGTTTCACAGAAGGTTTCCTTCTGCTTTTAATCAGAAGGTATTTCTTGTTCAGCATATTCTTTAGAGTGTTCCCAAATGTCCTTTCTCAGGTTCCACAGAATGAGTGATTCCAAACTGCTCAATCCAAAGAATGATTTACCTCTATGAGTTAAAAACACAGATCACAGGCAGTTGTTCAGAAATATTCTCTCCAATTTTCACCGGAAGACATGTCCTTGCTCGCCACAGGATCCCGGTCACCACTTAATCTCCCTTCCCAGAAACCTCAAAGACACATTTTCCAAAGGGGGCAGTGTAGAGTAATCTTAACTTAGTGAAATGAATGCGCATATCAGAGAGTAGTTTCTTGGAACACTTCTTTCTGGTTTTTATTTCAGGATATTACACGTTCTGCCACAGTCTTCAATGCGCTCTAAAATATCACGTCTTCGGTTTTACAGGAACAGTGTTCAAACACTGCCTTATAAGAAAAGAGGTATAACTACCTGAGTGGAATGCACACATCACAAAGTAGTTTCTCAGAAAGCTTCTATCCAGTTTTTATCTGAAGATATTTCCTTTTTCACCATAGGCCTGAAAGGGCTCCCGAATGTCCCTTTGTGAATTCGTCCATGATGCAGTTTCCAAACTGTGTAATTTTATCTATGTGAGATGAATAGACATATCTATTTAAAGCAGTTCATAGAACTCTTCTCTCCAGTTTTTTTTCAGAGGATATTTCTTTTTTCACCATTGCTCTCCATATATTCCTGAAAGTCACTTTGTAGCTTTTTCTCCAAAACGGATTGACCAATCCTCTATGACAGGAAAGGTATAATTCTGTGAGTGGAATGGACACATCACAAAGCAGCTCCTCGGAAAGCTTCTCAGCAGTTTCTATCTGAAGTTTTTTCCTTTTTTACCGTAAGCCTTACAGCGCTCCCGAATATCCCTTCACAGACTAAACAAAACAGTGTTAGAATATTGCTCAATGAAAACAGAAGGATAACTGTGTGAGTGGAATTTACACTACACAAAGCAGTTTCACAGAAAGTGTCCTTCTGGTTTCCATCTGAGGTATTTTCTTTTTCAGGATATACTAAAGAGCCTTCCCCAAATGTCCTTTCTCACATTCCACAGAAAGTGATTTCAAACTGCTCAACCCAAAGAATGATTTAACTCTTTGAGATGAATACAAATATCAAAATGAGTTGCTCAGAAAGTTTCTCTTCAATTTTCAATGGAAGAGGTTTCCTTGCTTGCCACAGGCCTCCGGTTGCTGCTTAATATCCCTTTGCAAAATCCTCAAAGACAGACTTTCCAAATTGAGAAATGTAGAGTAAGCTTTACTTCTGTGAAATGAATGCACATGTCAGAGAGCAGTTTCTTGGAATGCTTCTTTCTTGGTTTCATTGGACGACATTTCACATAGCACAGAGCAGTTTCACAGAAAGCTTCTATCCAGTTTTCATATGAAGATATCTCCTATTCCACCGTAGGCCTGAATGTGCTCCCGAGCATCCCTTCATGGATCCGTCCATGGCTGAATTTCCAAACTGCATCACATAAGGAAAGTTTTATCTATGTGATATGAATAATCGTATCTATCACAAAGCTGTTTCACAGAAATCTTCTTTCCAGTTTCTGTCTGAGGATATTTCCTTTTTATCATAGCCATCCATATACTCCCGAATGTCCCGTGGTAGCTTTTTCTCCAAAAGGCATTCCCCAATCCTCTGTGAGAAGAAAAGTATAACTCTGTGAGTGGAATGCACACGTTACAAAGCAGCTCCTCAGAAATCTTATCTCCAGTTTCTATCTGAAGATATTTCCGTTTTCACCATAAGCCTCAAATTGCTCCCGAGTATCCCTTAGCTGACTAAGCTAAAACAGTGTTAGAATGCAGCTCAATGAAAACAGAAGCTTAATTGTGCAAGTGGAATTCACGTGACACAGAGTAATTTCCCAGAAAGCTTCCTTCTGTTTTTTATTGGAGGGTATTCCTTTTCCAGCACATTCTTAAGAGTGTTCCAAAATGTACTTTTTCAGATTCCACAGAAAGACTGATTTCAAACTGCACATTCCAAAGAATGATTTAACTCTATGATATGAATACACACATCACAATGCAGTTGCTCAGAAAGCTTCTCTCCAGTTTTCAATGGAAAGCATTTCCTTGCTCACCACAGTGAGCCACTTAATATCCCTTTGAGGAATCCTCAAAGACAGACTTTCCAAACTGGAAAATGTAGAGTAAGCTTTAACTCTGTGAAAAGAATGGACATATCAGAGAGCAGTTTCTTGGAATGCTTCTTTCCGGGTTTTATTGGAAGATTTTCACTTTTCACCATAGTCTTCAATATGCTCTGAATATCAGTTTTTTAGTTTCACAGAAACAGAGTTCAAACAGTGCCTTATGAGAAAAATGGTATAACTCCTTGAGTGTAATGCAAACATCACCAAGCAGTTTCTCAGAAAGCATCTCTCCAGTTTTTATCTGATAATATTTTCTTTTTCCCCATAAGCCTGAATGTGATCCCAAATATCCCTTCGCAGATCCATCCATGAAGCAGTTTCCAAGCTACGTAATGTAAAGAAAGCTTTATCTATGTGAGCTGAATAAACATAGCAAAAAGCAGATTCACAGAAAGCTTCTTTCTAGTTTTTATCTGAAGATATTTACTTTTTCACCATAGTCCTGAAAGTGTTTCCGAATATCCCTTTGAGGATCCGTCCATGACAGAGTTTCCAAGCTGTGTAATGTAAAGAAAGCTTTATGTATGTGAGATGAATACACATATCACAGAGCAGTTTCATAGAACTTCCTTCCAATTTCTGTCTCAGACTATTTCCTTTTTCACCATATGATTCAACATGCTCCCTAATATCACTTGGTACCTTCTTCTCCAAAAGGGTTTCCCCAATGCTGTATGAGAAAAGAGGTATAACACTGTGAGTGGAATGCACACGTCACAAAGCAGTTCCTCCGAAAGCTTCTCTCCAATTTCCATCTGAATATATTTCCTTTTCCACCATAAACCTCAAAGCATTCCCGAATATCGCTTCACATGCTAAACACAAACAGGGTTAGAAAACTGCTCAATGAAAAGAGAGGTTTAACTGAGTGAGAGGAATTAAGACGACACAGAGCAGGTTCACAGAATGCTTCCTTCTGGATTTTACCTGAGGATATTTCTTTCTCCATATTCTAAATAGGGTTCCCAAATACCCTTCCTCAGATTCCACAAAAACAGTGATTTCAAACTGCTCAATTCAAAGAATGGTTTAACTCTATGAGTTGAAGACACACACCTCAAAGCAGTTGCTCAGAAAGCTTCTCTCCAGTTCTCAACAGAAGATGTTTCCTAACTCACGACAAGCCTCCGGGCGCCACATAATATCCCTTTGCAGATTCCTCAAAGACAGAGTTTCCAGACTGGGCAAAGCAGAGTAAGCTTTAACTCTGTGAAATGAATGCACATATCAGAGAGCAGTTTCTTGGAACGGTTCTTTCTCGGTTTTATTTGAGGATATTTCACTTTTTGCCATAGCCTTCAATGAGCTCCGAAATACCATGTTTTCAGTTTTACAGGAACAGTGTTCAAACACTGCCTTAAGAAAAAGGAGGTACACTACCTGAGTGGAATGCACACATCACAAAGTAGTTTCTCAGAAGCTTCTCTCCATTTTTTATCTGAAGATATTTCCTATTTCACCATAGGACTGAATGTGTTCCTGAATGTCCTTTCACGCATCCGTCCTGACGACGTTTTAAAAATGCGTAATGGAAAGAAAGTTTTATCTATGTGAGATGAATAAACATGTCTATCACAAAGCAGTTTCACAGAAAGCTTCTTTCCAGTTTATATCTGAGGATATTTCCTTTTTCACCACAGCTGTCCATATACTCCCGAATGTCTCCTGGTAACTATTTCTCCAAAAGGCATTTCCCAATCATCTATGAGAAGAAAAGTGTAACTCTGTGAGTGGAATGCACATGTCACATAGCTCCTCCTCAGAAATCTTCTCTCCAGTTTCTATCTGAAGATATTTCCGTTTTCACCATAAGCCTCAAAGTGCTCCCGAGTATCCTTTAGCTGACAAAACTAAAACAGTGTTTCAACACTGTTCAATGAAAACAGAAGCTTACCTGTGCGAGGGGAATTCACATGACACAGAGCAGTTTCACAAAAGCTTCCTTATGATTTTTATCGGAGGGTATTTCTTTTTCAGCATATTCTTAACAGCATTCCCAAATGTCCTTCCTCAGATTCCACAGAAACAGTGATTTTAAACTGCTCAATCCAAAGAATGATTTGACTCTATGAGATGAATACACATATCACAAAGCAGTTGCTCAGAAGCTTCTCTCCAGTTTTCAACAGAAGACATTTCCTTGCTCACCACAGGCATCTGTTTGCCACTTAATATCCCTTTGCAGAATCTTCAAAGACAGACTCCTAATATCACTTTTTTAGTTTTACAGGAACAGTGTTCAAACAGTGTGTTATGAGAAGAAAGTTATAACTCCCTGAGTGGAATGCAAACATCACCAAGCAGTTTCTCCAAAAGCTTCTCTCCAGTTTTTATCAAACGACATTTACTTTTTCACCACAGACCCAAATGTGATCTCAAATATCCCTTCGTGGATCCATCCATGACAGAGTTTCCAACCTGCGTAATGGAAAGAAAGCTTTATCTATGTGAGATGTATAAACATAGAAAAAAGCAGACTCTCAGAAAGCTTCTTTCCAGTTTTTATCTGAAGATATTTCGTTTTTCACCATAGTCCAGAATGTTCTCCCGAATGTCTCTTCGCGGATCTGTCCATGACAGTGTTTGCAAGCTGGGCAATGTAAAGAAAGCTTTATCTAGGTGAGATGAATACACATATCACAGAGCAGTTTCATAGAAAGCTTCTTTCCAATTTTTGTCTGAGGCTCTTTCCCTTTTCACCATAGGCATCAATATGCTCCCAGATATCTCTTGGTACCTTGTTCTCCAAAAGGGTTTCCCCAATGCTGTATGAGAAGTGACGTACCATACTGTGAGTAAAATGCACACGAAACAAAGCAGTTCCTCAGAAAGCTTCTCTCCAGTTTCTATCTTAACATATTTCCTTTATCACTGTAAGACTCAAAGAGCTTCTGAATATCCCTTCACACGCTAAATATAAACGTTGGAAATCTCTTCAATGAAAAGGGAAGCTTAGCTGAGTGAGAGGAATTCACACAACACATAGCAATTTCACAGAAAGCTTCTTTCTGGTTTTCATCTAAGGATATTTCTTTCTGCATATTCCAAAGAGCGATCCCAAATGTCCTTCCTGAGATACCACAGAAACAGTGATTTCAAACTGCTGAATCCAAGGAATGGTTTAACTCTATGAGATGAATACACACATCACAAAGAAGTTGCTCAGAAAGCTTCTCTCCAGTTTTCAATGGAATACAGTTCCTTGCTCACCACAGGCCTCCGGTGCCACTTAATATCCCTTCATAGATTCCTCAAAGACAGGGTTTCCAAATTGGGCAACCTAGAGTAAGCTTTAGCTCTGTGAAAAGAAAGCACATATCACAGAGGAGTTTCTTGGAACACTTCTTTCTGGGTTTTATTTGAGGATGTTTCACTTTTCACTATAGTCTTCAAAGTGCTCTGAATTATCATTTTTTGTGTTTTATAGGAACAGTATTCAAACACTGCCTTATGAGAAAAGAGTTGTAAAACCCTGAGTTGAATGCACACATCTCAAAGAAGTTTCTCAGAAAGCTTCTCTCCAGTTTTTATCTGAAGATTTTTTTTTCACTATAGGCCTGAATGTGCTCCCAAATATCCCTTCGTGGATCCATCCATGACGGAGTTTCCAAGTTATGTAATGTAAAAAAAGCTTTACCATTGTGAGATGAATAAACATAGCAAAAAGCAGATTCACAGAAAGCTTCTATTCAGTTTTTCTCTGAATATATTTCCACTTTCACCATAGTCCTGAATATGCTCCCGAATGTCCTTTCACGGATATGTCCATGTCAGAGTTTCCAAGCTGCATAATGTACAGAAAGTTTTATCTATGTGAGATGAATAAGCATAACAAGAAGCAGATTCACAGAAAGCTTCTTTCCAGTTTTTATCTGAAGGTATTTCCCGTTTAGTCATACTACTGAATGTGCTCCCAAATGTCCCTTCGTGAATCTGTCCATGACAACGTTTCCGACATGCGTAATGTAAAGGAAGCTTTATCTATGTGAGATGAATACACATATCACAGAGCAGTTTCACAGAAAGCTTCTTTCCAGTTTTTGTCTGAAGACATTTCCCTTTTCACCATAGGCATCAACATGCTCTGTAATAGTCATTTGTACCTTTTTCTCCTAAAGGATTTCCCCAATGCTGTATGAGAAGAGAAGTATAACACTGTGAGTGAAATGCACACGTCATAAAGCAGTTCCTCAGAAAGCATCTCTCCAGTTTCTATCTGAGCATATTTCCTTTTTCAACATAAGCCTCAAAGCGCTCCCGAATATCCCTTCTCACGCTAAAGAAAAACAGTGTTAGAAAACTGCTCAATGAAAAGAGAAGCTTAACTGAGCAAGAGGAATTCACATGACACAGAGGAGTTTCACAGAGAGCTCCAATCTGCATTTTACCTGAGGATATTTCTTTCTCCATATTCTAAAGAGCGTTCCCAAATGTCCTTTCTGAGATGCCACAGAAACAGTGATTTCAAACAGCTCAATCCAAAGAATGATTTAAGACTATGAGCTGCATACACACATCACAAAAGAGTTGCTCAGAACGCTTCTCTTCAATTTTCAATGGAAGACATTACCTTGCTTGCCACATGCTTCTGGTTGCCACTTAATATCCCTTCACAGAATCCCAAAAGACAGACTTTCCACACTCGGAAATGTAGAGTAAGCTTTAACTCTGTAAAAAGAATGACCATATCAGAGAGCAGTTTCTTGGAATGCTTCTCAATGTGCTCCGAAATATCACCTTTTCGGTCATACAGGAACAGTGTTCAAACACTGCCTTATGAGCAAAGTGGTATAAACCTTGAGTGGAATGCACACATCACAAACCACTTTCTCAGGAAGCCTCTCTCCAGTTTTTATCTAAAGATATTTCCTTTTTTGCCATAGGTCTGAATGTGCTCCTGAATTTTCCTTCGTGGATCCGTCCATGACGGAGTTTCCAAACTGCATAATATAAAGAAAGTTTTATCTAAGTGAATGAATAAATATGTATATCACAAAGCAGTTTCACAGAAAGCTTCTTTCCAGTTTTTGTCTGAGGATATTTCCTTTTTCACAATAACCATACATATACTCCCGAATGTCTCTTGTTAGCTTTTTCTCCAAAAGGGATTTCCAAATCCTCTATGAAAAGAGAGGTATAACTCTGTGAATGAAATGTACATGTCACAAAGCAGCTCCTCTGAAAGCTTCTCTACAGTTTACATCTGAAGATATTTCTGTTTTCACCACAAGCCTCATAGCGCTCCGGAATATCCCTTCACAGACTAAACAGAGTAGTCTCACAGAAAACTTCCTTCTGTTTTTCATCTGAGGGTATTTCTTTTTCAGCATATTCTAAAGATGTTCCCAAATGTCCTTTCTCAGGTTCCACAGAAACAGTGATTTCTAACTCTTCAATCCAAAGGATGATTTAACTCTATGAGTTGATTGCACACATCACAAGGCAGCTGCTCAAAGATTCTCTCCAGATTTCAACGGAAGACATTTCCTTGCTCACCACAGGCCACAGGTCTCCGGGAGCCACATAATATCCCATTGCAGATTTTTCAAAGACAGAGTTTCCAAAATGGGCAATGTAGAGTAAGCTTTAACTCTGTGAAATGAATGCCCATATCAGAGAGCAGTTTCTTGGAAAGATTCTTTCTGAGTTTTATCTGAGGATATTTCACTTTTTGCCATAGTCTTCAATGCGCTCCATAATATCACTTTTTCGGGTTACAGGAACTGAGTTCAAACACTGCCTTATGAGAAAAGCAGTATAACTGCCTGAGTGAATTGCACACTTCACAAAGCAGTTTCTAAGGAAGCTTCTCTCCAGTTTTTATCTGAAGATATTTCCATTTTCAGCATAGGCCTGAATGTACTCCTGAATGTCCCTTCGCAGATCCGTCCATGACAGAGTTTCCAAGCTGCGTCATGTAAAGAAAGCTTTATCTATGTGAGATGAATAAACATAGCAAGAAGCAGATTCACAGAGATCTTCCTTCCAGCTTTTATCTGAGGATATTTTTTTTTTCACCATAGCCGTCCATGTACCCCGAATGTCCCTTGGCAGCTTTTTCCCCAAAAAGGATTCCCCAATCCTTTATTAGAAGAGAGATATAACACTGTGAGTGAAATGCACAGGTCACAAAGCAGTTCCACGGAAAGCCTCCATCCAGTTTCTAACTGAACATATTTCCTTTTACATCGTTAGTCTCAAAGCACTCCGAAATATTCCTTCGCTCGCTAAACATGAAGAGTGTCAGAAAATTGCTCAATGAAAAGAGAAGCTTAACTGAGTGAGTGGAATTCATACGACACATAGCAGTTTCACAGAAAGATTCTTTCTGGATTTTATCTGAGGATATTTCTTTCTCCATATTCTAAAGAGTGTTCCCAATGTTCTACCTCAGATTCCACAGAAACAGTGTTTTCAAACTGCTCCATCCAAAGCAACTCTATGAGATGAATACATACATCACAAAGTAGTGGCTCACAAATCTCTCCAGTTTTCTCGGAAGACATTTCCTTGCTCACCACAGGCCTCGAGTGTCACTTAATAAAACTTCGCAGATTCTTCAAAGACAGAGATTCCAAATTGGGCAACGTAGAGGAAGCTTTAACTCTGTGAAATGAATGCACATATCAGAGAGCAGTTTCTTGGAACGCTTCTTTCTGGGTTTTATTGAGGATAGTTCACTTTTCGCCATATTCTTCAATGCACTCTGAAATATCATATTTTTTGGTTTTACAGTATTCAAACACTGCCTTATTAGAAAACATGTATAACTCACTGAGTGGAATGCAAACATCACAAAGCAGTTTCTCAGAAAGCTTCTCTGCAGTAATTATCTGAAGATATTTCCATTTTCACCATAGTCCTGAATATGCTCCCGAATGTCCCTTCATGAATCCATTCATGACAGAGTTTCCAAGCTGCATAATATAAAGAAAGCTTTATCTATGTGAGATGAATTCAGATATCACAGAGCAGTTCCATGGAAAGGTTCTTTCCAGTTTTTGTCTGAGGCTCTTTTCCTTTCCACCATAGGCATCAATATGCTCCTGGATATCGCTTGGTATCTTATTCTCCGAAAGGGGTTCCCTGATGCTGTATGAGAAGAGATGTACAATACTGTGAGTGAAATGCAAATGTCACAAAGCAGTTCCTCAGAAAGCTTCTCTCCAATTTCTATCTGAACATATTTCCTTTCTCACTGTAAGAGTGAAAGTGCTTCCGAATATCCCTTCGCACACTAAACATAAACAGTGTTAGAAAACTCTTCAATGAAAAGGGAAGCTTAACAGAGTGAGAGGAATTCACACGACACATAGCAGTTTCACAGAAAGCTTCCTTCTAGTTTTCATGTGAGGGTATTTATTTCCTCCGTATACCAAACTACGGTCCCAAAAGTCCTTCCTGAGATACCACAGAAACAGTGATTTCAAACTGCTGAATCCAAGGAATGGTTTTACTCTATGAGATGAATAGATACTTCACAAAGAAGTTGCTCAGAAAGCTTCTCTCTAGTTTTCATGAGAAGACACTTTCTGGCTCACCACAGGCCTCTGGAGCGCCACTTAATATCCCTTCTCATATTCCTCAAAGACAGAGTATTCCTCAAAGACAGAGTTTGCAAACTGGACAATGTAGAGTACGCTTTAATTCTGTGAAGTGAATGCACATATCAGAGAGCAGTTTCTTGGAATGCTTCTTTCTGTATTCTACTTGAGGATAGTTCACTTTTTGCAATAGTCTTCAATGCACTCCAAAATATCACTTATTCGATTTTACAGGAACCATGCTCAAACACTGCCTTATGAGAAAAGAGGTATAACTCCATGAATGGTGTGCACACATCACAAAGCAGTTTCTCAGAAAGCTTCTCTACAGTAATTATCTGAAGATATTTCCATTTTCACCATAGTCCTGAATGTGCTCCCAAATGTCCCTTCACGTATCCATCCATGACAGAGTTTCCAAGCTGCATAATGTAAAGAAAGCTTTATCTATGTGAGATGAATACACATATCACAGATCAGTTTCACAGAAAGCTTCTTTTCAGTTTTTGTCTGAGACTATTTCCTTTTTCACCATAGACGTCAATATGCTCCCGAATATCCCTTGGTACTTTTTTCTCCGAAATGTTTTCCCGATGCTGTATGAGAAGAGAAGTATAACACTCTGAGTGGAATGCACACATCACAAAGTAGTTCCTCGGAAAGTTTCTCTCCATTTTCCATTTGAAGATATTTCCTTTTCAACTCTAAGCCTGAAAGTACTCCCGAATATCCCTTCGCATGCTAAACATAAACAGTATGAAAACTGGTCAATGTAAGAGAAGCTTAACTGAGCGAGAGGAATTCACATGACACACAGCAATTTTACAGAAAGCGTCATTCTTTTTAGTTCTCCATATTCTAAAGGGCGTTTCCAAAAGTCCTTCCTCAGATTCCAAAGAAACAGTGTTTTCAAAGGGCTCAATCCAAAGAATGTTTTAACTCTATGACATGAATACACACGTTGCAAAGTGCTCAGAAAGCTTCTCTCCAGGTTTCAAAGGAAGATATTTCCTTGCTCACCACAGTCCTCTGGGAGCCACTTAATATCCCTTTGCAGATTCCTCAAAGAGAGAGTTTCCAAACTGGGCAATGTAAAGTAAGCTTTAATTCTGTGAAATGAATGCATATATCAGAAAGCAGTTTCTTGGAAGGCTTCTTTCTGGGTTTTATTTGTGGAGAGTTCTCTTTTCACCATAGTCTTCAATGCACTATGAAATATCACGTTTTCAGTTTTACAGGAACAGTGTTAAAACACTGGCTAATGAGAAAAGAGGCATATCTCCCTGAGTGGAATGCACACATCCCAAAGCAGTTTCTCAGAAAGCTTCTCTCCAATTTTTATATGAAGAGATTTCCATTTTCACTCTAGGCCTGAAGGTGCTCCCGAATGTCCCTTTGTGGATCTGTTCTTGACGGAGTTTCCAAAATGGTGTAATATAAAGAAAGTTTTATCTATGTGAGATGAATAAACATTTCTATCACAAAGTAGTTTCCCAGAAAGCTTCTTTCCCGTTTTTGTCTGAGGATAATTCCTTATTCACAATAGCCGCCTGTATACTCCTGAATGTCTCTTGGTAGCTTTTTCTCCAAAAGGGATTCCTCAATCCTCTATGAGAAGAAAGGTGTAACTCTGTGAGTGGAAAGCACACGTCACAAAGCAACTCCTCAGAAAGCTTCTCTCTAGTGTCTATGTGAAGGTATTTCCGTTTTCACCATAAGCCTCAAAACGCTCCCGAATATCCCCTCGCAGGCTAAATATAGTGTTAGAATACTGCTGAATGAAAAGAGAAGCTTAACTGTGTAAGTGGAAATCACATGACTGTGAGGAGTTTCACAGAAACCTTCCTTCTGGTTTTCATCTCATGATATTTCTTTCTCCATATTCCAAAGAGTGTTCCCTAATATCCTTCCTGAGATGCCACAGAAACAGTGATTTCAAACTGTTCAATCCAAGGAATGGTATAATTTTATGAGATGAACATACACATCACAAAGCAGTTGCTCAGAATGCTTCTCTCCAGTTTTCATGGTAAGACATTTCCTTGCTCACCACAGGACTCTGGGGCGCCAGTTAATATCTCTTCACATATTCCTCAAAGAGAGAGTTTGCACACTGGCCAATGTAGAGTACACTTTAATTTTGTGAAGTGAATGCACATATCAGAGAGCAGTTTCTTGGAACATTCCTTTATGGGTTTTACTTGAGGATAGCTCACTTTTCACCATAGTCTTCAATGTACTCCGAAATATCACTTTTTCAGTTTTATAGGAACAGTGTTCAAACACTGCCTTATGAGAAAAGAGGTATAACTCCATGAATGGTGTGCACACATCGCAAAGCAGTTTCTCAGAAAGCTTCTCTGCAGTAATTATCTGAAGATATTTCCACTTTCACCGTAGTCCTGAAGGTGCTACCCAATGTCCCTTCATGGATCCGTTCATGACAGAGTTTCCAAGCTCTATAACGTAAAGAAAGCTTTATCTATATGAGATGAATAAACATCGCAAAAAGCAGATTCACAGAAAGCTTCTCTCCAGTGTTTATCTGAACATTTTTCCTTTTTCACCATAGACCTGAATGTCCTCCCTAATGTCCCTTCGTGGATCCATCCATGACAGAGTTTCCAAGCTGTGTAATGTAAAGAAAACTTTTTCTATGTGAGATGAATACACATATCACAGAGTAGTTTCACAGAAAGCTTCTTTCCAGTTTTAGTCTGAGGCTATTTCCCTTTTCACTGTGTTCGACAAAATGCATCCAAATATCCCTTGGTACCTTTTCCTCCAAAAGGGCTTCCCCAATGCTGCATGAAAAGAGAGGTATAGCACTGTTAGTGGAATGCGTATGTCACGAAGCAGTTCCTCTTAAAGCTTCTCTCCAGTTTCTATCTAAACATATTTCCTTTTACACCTTAAGTCTCGAGTGCTTCTGAATATCCCTTCGAACACTAAACATAAACGGTGTTAGAGAACTGGTCAATGAAAAAAGAACCTTAACTGAGTGAGTGGAATTCACACGATACATAGCAGTTTCACAGAAATCTTCCTTCTGGTTTTTATCTGAGGCTATTTCTTTCTCCATATTCTAAGAAGTGTTCCCAAATATCCTAACTCAGATTCTATTGAAACAGTGATTTCAAACTGCTCTATCCAAAGAATGATTTAACTCTATGTGATGAATACACACGTCACAAAGCAGTTGCTCAGAAAGCTTCTTTCCAGTTTTCAATGGAAGACATTTCCTTGCTCACCACAGCCTCTGGGAGCCCCTTAATATACCTTCACAGATTCCTCAAGAGAGACTTCCCAAACTGGGCAACGTAAAGTAAACTTTATCTCTGTGAAATAAATGCACATATAAGAAAGCAATGTCTTAGAACGATTCCTTCTGGATTTCATTTGAGGATAGATCACTTTTGGCCATAGTCTTTAAAGAGCTCAGAAATATCACTTTTTTGGTTTTACAGGCACAGTGTTCAAACACTGCCTTATGAGAAAAGAGGTATAAATACCTGAGTGGAATGACACGTTACAAAGTAGTTTCTCAGAGTTTCTGTCCTCCTCTTATCTGAATATATTTCCTTTTTCACCATATGCCTGAATGTGCTCCCAAGTGTCCCTTTGAAGATCCATCCATGATGGAGATTCCTAACTGCGTAGTATAAAATGGTTTTACCTATGTGAAATCAATAAGCATATGTATCACAAAGAAGTTTCACAGAAAGCTTCTTTCCTGTTTCTGTCTGATGATATTTCCTTTTTAACCCTAGCCATCCATATACTCCCGAATGTCCCATACTAGCTTTTCCTCCAAAAGGGATTCCTCAATCCTCAATGAGAAGAAAGGTATAACTCTTTGAGTGAAGTGTACATGTCACAAAACAGCTCCTTGGAAAGCTTCTCTCCAGTTTCTATCTGGAGATATTTCCGTTTTCACCATAAGCCTCAAAGTGCTCCCGAATATGCCTTCACAGACTAAAGAAAAATAGTGTTAGACTACTGCTCAATGAGAAGAGAAGCTGAACTGTGTAGTGGAATACACACGACACAGAGCAGTCTCACAGAAAGCTTCCTTCTGTTTTTTTTCTGAGGGTATTTCTTTTTCAGCATATTCTAAAGAGCGTTCCCAAATATCCTTTCTCAGATTCCACAGAAACAGTGATTTCAAACTCTTCAATGCAAAGAATGATTTAACTCTGTGAGATGAATACACACATCACAATCACCTGCTCAGAAAACTTCTCTCCAGTTTTTAACGTAAGACATTTCCTTCCTCAACACAGGCCTCCGGGAGCCTCTAAATATCCCTTTGCAGATTCCTCAAAGACAGAGTTTCCAAACTGGGGAATGTAGAGTCTGCTTTAACGCTGTGAAATGAATGCACATATCAGAGAATAGTTTCTTGGAACGCTTCTTTCTGGGTTTTATTTGAAGAGAGTTCTCTTTTGGCCATAGTCTTCAATGCGCTCCATAATATCACTTTTCGATTTTACAGGAACAGTGTTCAAACACTGCCTTTGAGAAAAGAGGTATAAATCCCTGAGTGGAATGCACACGTCACAAAACAGTTTCTCAGAAAGCTTCTCTCCAGTTTTTATCTGAAGATATTTCCTTTTGCACCATTGGCCTGAATGTGCTTCTGACTGTCCCTTCACGAATCCGTCCATGTTGGCATTTCAAAACTGCGTAATAGAAGGAAAGTTTTATCTATGTGAGATCAATAAACATATCTATCACAAAGCAGTTTCAAAGGAAGTTTCTTTCCAATTTTTGTCTGAGGATATTTCCTTTTTCACCATCGCCGTCCATATACACCTGAAATTCCCCTGGTAGTTTTTTCTCCAGATCGATTCCCAAATCCTCTATGAGAAAAAAAGTACAACTCTATTAGTGGAATGCACACGTCACAAAGCTCCTCCTCGGAATTGTTCTCTCCAGTTTCTATCTGAAGGTATTTCAGTTTTCACCATAAGCCTCAAAGCATTCCCGAGTATCACTAAGCTGTCTAAACTAAAACAGTGTTAGAATACTGCTCAATGAAAAGAGCAGTTTAAATGTGCGAGTGAAATTCACATGACACAGAGCACTTTCACAAAAAGCTTCCTTCTGGTTTTTATCGGAGGGTATTTCTTTTTCAGCATATTCTTAAGAGCGTTCCCAAATGGCCTTTCTGAAGTTCCACAGAAACAGTGATTTGAAACTGCTCAATCCAAAGAATGATTTAACTCGATGAGATGAATACACACATCACAAAGCAGTTGCTCTGAAAGCTTCTCTCCAGTGTATATCTGAAGATATTTAATATTTCCCCACAGGCTTGAATGTGCTCCCAAATGTCCCATTGCTACTGAGTCCATGAGGCAGTTTCAAAACTGTGTAATAGAAAGAAAGTTTTATTTATGAGAGATGAATAGACATATCTTTCCCAAAGCAGTTTCACAGAAAGCTTCTTTCCAATTTTTGTCTGAGGATATTTCCTTTTTCACCATAGCCATCCATGTACTCCTGAATGTCCCCTGGTAGCTTTTTCCCCAAATGGGATTCCCCAATCCTCTATGAGAAGAAAAGTATAACTCTGTGATTGGATTGCACAAGTCACAAAGCAGTTCCTCGCAAATCTTCTCTCCAGTATCTTTCTGAAAGTATTTCCGTTTTCACCGTAAGCCTCAAAGTGCTCCCAAGTTCCATTAGCTGACTAAACCAAAACAGTGTTAGAATACTGCTAAATGAAAACAGAAGCTTAACTGTGAGAGTGGAATTCACGTGACCTAGAGCAGTTTCACAGAAAATTTCCTTCTGGTTTTTATCAGAGGGTATTTCTTTTTCAGCATATTCTTAAGAACATTCCCAAATATCCCATATCAGGTTCAACAGAAACAGTGAGTTCACAGAGTGATTTAACTCCATGAGATTAATAAACACATCACAAAGCAGTTGCTCCGAAAGCTTCTGTCCAGTTTTCATCGGAAGACGTTACTTTTCTCACCACAAGCCTCCAGGCGACACTAAATATCTCTTCACAGATTCCTGAAAGACAGAGTTTCCAAACTGAGCGTTGCAGTGTAAGCTTTAACTCCCTGAAGTGAATGAACACATGGCAGAGCAGTTTCTTGAAACACTTCTTTCTGGGTTTTATTTGAGGATATTTTACTTTTCATCATAGTCTTCAAAGCACTGCAAAATATCACTTTTTCAGTTTTACAGTAACAGGTTTCAAACCTGCCTTATGAGAAAAGCGGTATAATTCCCTGAGTGGAATGCACACACAACACAGTACTTTCTCAGAACACTTCTCTCCAGTTTTTATATGGAGATATTTCCTATTTCCCTGAAGGCCTGTATGTGCTCCCTAAATTCCCTTCGTGAATCCATCCATGATGCAGTTTCAATACCAGGTAATAGAAAGAAAGTTGTATCTATGTGAGATGAATAGAGTTATCTATCCCAAAGCAGTTTCAGAGAAAGCTTCTTTCCAGTTTTTGTTTGAGTACATTAACTTTTTCACCATAGCCATCCATATACTCCCAAATGTCCCCTGGTAGCTTTTCCTCCAAATGGGATTCCCCAATCCTCTATGAGAAGAAAAGTATAACTCTGTGAGTGGAATGCACACGTCACAAGGCAGCTCCTCAGAAATCTTCTCTCCAGTATCTATCTGAAGATATTTCCGTTTTCACCATAACCCTCAAAGTGCTCCTGCGTATCCCTTAGCTGACTAACCTCAATAGTGTTAAAATACTGCTCAATGAAAACAGAAGCTTAAATGTGCGAGTGGACTTCATGTGACCTAGAGCAATTTCACAGAAAGTTTCCTTCTTGTTTTTATCAAAGGGTATTTCTTTTATAGCATATTTTTAAGAGTGTTCCAAAATGTCCTATCTCAGTTTCCACAGAAACAGTGAATACAAACTGCTCAATCCAAAGAATGATTTAACACTATTAGGTGAATACACACATCACGAAGCAGTTGCTCCGAAAGCTTCTCTCCAGTTTTCATTGGAAGACGTTTCCTTTCTCACCTCCAGCCTCCCGGTGCACTTAATATCCCTTCACAGGTTTTTCAGAAAAGGAGTGTCCAAACCGGGCAAAGTAGTGTGAGCTTTACTTCTCTGAGATGAATACACATGTAAGAGGGTAGTGTCTTGGAACGTTACTTCCAGGGTTTTATTTCCGGATATTTCACTTTTCGCCATATGCTTCAATGTGCTGCAAAATATCCCTTTTCCAGTTGTACAGGAACAGTGTTCAAAGACTGCCTTATGAGAAAATAGGTAGAACAGCCTGAGTGGAATGTGCACATCACAAAGTTGTGTCTCGAAAAGCCTTTTTATCTGATCATATTTCCTACTTCCCCACAGGCCTGAATGTGCTCTCAAAGGTCCCTTCGCAAATCTGTCCATGAGGCAGTTTCAAAACTGCATAATAGAAAGAAGGTTTTATCTATGTGAGATGAATAGACCTATCTATCACAAAGCAGTTTCACAGAAAGCTTCTTTCCAGTTTTTGTCTGAGGATATTTCCTTTTTCACCATAACCATCCATTTACTCCAAATATCCCCTGGTAGCGTTTTCTCCAAATGGGATACCCCCAATGTCTATTGGAAGAAAAGTATAACTCTGTCAGTGGAATGCACACCTCACAAAGCAGCTCCTTTGAAATCGTCTCTCCAGTATCTATCTGAAGTTATTTCCGTTTTCACCATAAGCCTCAAAGCGCTCCCGGGTATCCCATAGCTGACTAACCTAAAACAGTGTTTGAATACTGCTCAATGAAAATAGAAGCTTAACTGTGCGAATTGACTTCAGGTGACCTAGAGCAGATTCACAGAAAGTTTCCTTCAGGTTTTTATAGGAGGGTATTTGTTTTTCAGCATATTTTGAAGAGTGTTCCCAAATGTCCTTCCTCAGGTGCCACAGAAACAGTGATTACAAACTGCTCAGTCCAAAGAATGATTAAACTCTATTAGATGAATACACACATCGCAAAATACTTGCTCCTAAAGCTTCTCTCCAGTTTTCATCGGAAGACGTTTCCTTTCTCACCACAAGCCTCTGGGCGCCACTTAATATACCTTCACAGAGTCCTTAAAGACAGAGTTTCCAAACTGGGCAATGTAGTGTAAGCTTTAACCCTCTAAAATAAATGTACATGTCAGAGAGCAGTTTCTTGGAACACTTCTTTCTGGGTTTCATTTCAGGATATTTCACTTTTCTCCCAAGTCTTCAAAGTGCTGCCAACTATCACTTTTTCAGTTTTACAGGAACAGTGTTCAAACACTGCCTTATGAGAAAAGAGGTGTAACACCCTGAGGGGAATGTACACATCACAAAGCAGTTTCTCAGAAAGCTTCTCTCCAGTTTTTATCTGAAGATATCTCCTTTTACCCCACAGGCCTGATTGTGCTCCTGAATGTCCCATCGCAAATCTGTCTATGATGCATTTTCAAAACTGCATAAAAGAAAGAAAGTTTTATCTATGTGAAATGAATAGACATATCTATCACAAAGCAGTTTCACTGAAACGTTCTTACAGCTTTTGTCTGAGGAGATTTTCTTTTTCACCATAGTCATCCATATACTCCCGAAAGTTCCTTGTTAGCTTTTTCTCCAAACGAGATTCCCCAATCATCTATGAGAAGAAAAGTATAACTCTGTGAGTGGAATGCACAGGTCACAAAGCAGTTCCTCGGGAAATCTTCTCTCCAGTATCTATCGGATGATATTCCAGTTTTCACCATAAGCTTAAAAGCACTCCCGAGAATCCCTTAGCTGTCTAACCTAAAACAGTGTTAGAATACTGCTCAATGAAAGCAGAAGTTTTACAGTGTGAGTGGACTTCACGTGACCTAGAGCAGTTTCACAGAAGGATTCCTTATGGTTTTTATCAGACGGTATTTCTTTCTCAGCATATTCTTAAGAACGTTCCCAAATGTCCTTTCTCAAGTTCCAGAGAAAAAGTTATTTCAAACTGCTCAATCCACAGAATGATTTAACTCTATGAGATGAATACACACATCACAAAGTAGTTGCTCTGAAAACTTCTCTCCAGTATTCATCTGAAGACGTTTCCTTTCTCATCACAAGCCTCTGGACGCCACTTAATATCCCTTCACAGATGCCTCAAAGACAGAGTTTACAAACTGAGCAACGTAGTGTAAGCTTTAACTCTCTGCAATGAATGCACAAGTCAGAGAGCAGTTTCTTGGAACGTTTCTTTCTGGGTTTTATTTCAGAATACTTCACTTTTTGCCATAGTCTTCAATGCGGTGCAAAATATCACTTTTTCAGTTTTACAGGAACAATGTTCAAACACTGCCTTATGAGAAAGAGGTATAACTCCCTAAGTGGAATGCACACATCACAAAGCAGTTTCTCAGAAAGCTTCTCTCCAGTTTTTATCTCAAGAAATCTCCTTTTTCCCCGCAGGCCTGAATGTTCTCCCGAATGCCCATTCGCGAATCCGTCAATGACGCAGTTTCAAAACTGCATAAGAAAAAGAAAGTTGTTTTTTTTTTTTTTTTTTTTTTTTGAGACGGAGTCTTGCTCTGTCGCCCAGGCTGGAGTGCAGTGGCCGGATCTCAGCTCACTGCAAGCTCCGCCTCCCGGGTTTACGCCATTCTCCTGCCTCAGCCTCCCGAGTAGCTGGGACTACAGGCACCCGCCACCTCGCCCGGCTAGTTTTTTTTTTTTTTTTTTTTTTTGCATTTTCTAGTAGAGACGGGGTTTCACTGTGTTAGTCAGGATGGTCTCGATCTCCTGACCTCGTGATCCGCCCATCTCGGCCTCCCAAAGTGCTGGGATTACAGGCTTGAGCCACCGCGTCCGGCCAAAAAAGAAAGTTTTATCGATGTGAAATGAATAGACTTATCTATCACAAAGCAGTTTCTAACAAAGATTCTTTCCAGCTTTTGTCTGAGGATATTTCCTTTTTCACCATAGCCATCCATATTCTCCCAAATGTCCCTTGTTAGCTTTTTCTCCAAAGGGGATTCCCCAATCCTCAATGAGAAAAAAAGTTTAACTCTCAGTGAAATGCTCACGTCACAAAGCAGGTCCTCGAAAGTCTTCACTCCAGTATCTATCTGATGATATTACCATTTTCATTGTAAGCCTCAAAGCGCTCCTGAGTATCCCTTAACGACTAAACTAAAACAGTGTTAGAATACTGTTTAATGAAAACAGAAGCTTAACTGTGCGAGTGAACTTCACATGTCCTAGAGCAGTTTCACAGAAAGTTTCCTTTTGGTTTTTACCGGGGAGTATTTCTTTTCAGCATATTCTTAAGAGCGTTCCCAAATGTCCTTTCACAGGTTCCAAAGAAACAGTGAAATCTAACTGCTCTATCCAAAGAATGATTTTACTCTATAAGATGAATACACACATCACAAAGTAGTTGCTCTGAAAGTTTCCCTCCAGTTTTCATTAGAAGATGTTTTCTTTCTCACCACAAGCCTCCATGCGCCACTTAATATCCCTTCACATATTCCTAAAAGGCAGATTTTTCACACTGGGCAATGTAGTGTAAGCTTTAACTCTCTGAAATGAATGCACACGTCAGAGAATAGTTTCTTGTAATGATTCTTTCTGGGTTTTATTTCCAGATATTTCACTTTTCGCCATAGTCTTCAATGCGTTGCAAATTATCCCTTTTTCAGATTTACAGGAACAGTGTTAACAGCTGCCTTATGAGAAAAGAGGTATAACTCTCTGAGTGTAATGCACATATCACAAAGCAGTTTGTCAGAAAGCTTCTCTCCAGTTTTTATCTGAAGAAATTTCCTTTTACCCCACATTGCTGAATGTGCTCCCGAATGTTCCTTCACGAATCCGTCCTTGACACAGTTTCAAAACTTTGCAATACAAACAAAGTTTTATCTATGTGAGATGAATAGACATATCTATCCAAAAGCAGTTTCACAGAAAGCTTCTTTCCAGTATTTTTCTGAGGATATTTCCATTTTCACCATAGCCGTCCATATACTCCAGAATGTCCCCAGGTGGTGATTTTTCAAAAAGGGATTCCTCAATCCTCTATGGGAAGAAAGGTATAACTCTGTGAGTGGAATGCACACATCACAAAGCAGCTCCTTGGAAATCTTCTCTCCAGTATATATCTGTAGATATTTCAATTTTCACCATAAGCCTCAAGGCACACCCCAGCATCCCTTAGCTGACTAACCTTAAACAGTGTTAGAATACTGCTCAATGGAAACAGAAGCTTAACAGTGCAAGTAGAATTCACGTGACCAGGAGCAGTTTCACAGAATCTTTCCTTCTGGTTTTTCTCGGAATGTATAACTTTTTCAGCATATTCTTAAGAGCATTCCCAAATGTCCTTTCTCAGGTTCCAAAGAAACAATTATTTCAAATGCTCAATCCAAAGAATGATTTAACTCTATGAGATCAATACACACATCACAATGCAGTTGCTCCAAAATCTCTCCAGATTTCAATGGAAGACGTTTCCTTTGTCACCACAAGCCTCCCGGCGCCACTTAATATCCCTTCACAGATTCCTCAAAGACAGAGTTTCCAAACTCGGCAACGTAGTGTAAGCTTTACTTCTCCGAAATGAATGTACACATCAGAAAGCAGTTTCTTGGAATGCTTCTTTCTGTGTTTTATTTCAGGATATTTCACTTTTCACCATAGTCTTCAATGCGCTGCAAAATATCAGTTTTTCAGTTTTACAGGAACAGTGCTCAAACACTGCCTTATGAGAAAAGAAGTATAACTTCCTGAGTGGAATACACACACCACAAAGCAGTTTCATAGAAATCTTCTATCCAGTTTTTATCTGGAGATATTTCCTATTTTACCACTTGTCTGAATGTGCTTCCAAATGTCCCTTTGAGAATCCGTCCATCACGCAGTTTAAAAAATTGCGTAATAGAAAGAAAGTTTTATCTATGTGAGTTGAATAGACATATCTATCACAAAGCAGTTTCGCAGAAAGCTTTTTTCCAGTTTTTGTCTGAGGATACTTCCTTTTTCTCCGTAGCCAGGCATATATTCCCAAATGTCCCCTGGTAGCGTTTTCTTAAATACAGGATTCCTCAATCCTCTATGAGAAGAAAGGTGTAACTCTGTGAGTGGTATGGACACATCACAAAGCAGCTCCTCGAAAATATTCTCTCCAGTATCTATCTGAAGATATTTCTGTTTTCACCTTAAACCTCAAAGTGCTCCTGAGTATCCCTTAGCTGAATAACTTGAAACAGTGTTACAATACTGCTCATGAAAACAGAAGCTTAACTGTGCATGTGGAATTCACGTGACTTAGGGCATTTTCACAGAAAGTTTCCAAGTTTCCTTCTGGTTTTTATCGGAGGATATTACTTTTTTAGAATATTCTTAAGAGTGTTCCCAAATGATCTTTATGAGGATCCACAGAAACAGTGATTTCAAACTGCTCAATCCAAGGAATGATTTAATTCTATGAGTTGAATACATACATGAGAAAGCACTTGCTCCATATTTCATTGGAAGATGTTACATTTCTCACCAACAGCCTCTGGGCGCCACTGAATATCCCTTCCCAGATTCCTCAAAGACAGAGTTTCCAAACTCAGCAACGTAGTGTAAGTTTTATGTCTCTGAAATCAATGCACACGTCAGAGAGCAGTTTCTTGGAATGCTTCTTTCTGGGTTTTATTTCAGGATATTTCTCTTTTTCATCATAGTTTTCAATGCACTGCAAAATATGACATTTTCTGTTTTACAGCAACTGTGTTCAAACCCTGCCTTATGAGAAAAGAGGTATAACTACCTGAGTGGAATGCACAAATCACAAATCAGTTTCTCAGAAAACTTCTCTGCAGTTTTTATCTGAAGATATCTCCTTTTTCATTGTAGGCCTGGATGTGCTCCCGAATGTCCCTTCGCAAATCCGTCTATGATGCAATTTCAAAACTGTGAAATAGAAAGAGAGATTTATCTATGTGAGATGAGTATACATATCTATCACAAACCAGATTCACAGAAACCTTCTCTCCAGCTTTTGTCTGAAGATATTTCCTTTTTCATCATAGCCATCCATATACTCCTGAATGTTCTGTGGTAGCTTTTTCTGCACAGAGGATTTTCCAATCCTCTATGAGGAGAAAAGTATAACTCTGTGAGTGGAATGCACACATCACAAAGCAGCCTCTTGGAAATCTTCTCTCCAGTATCTATCGGAAGATATTCCGTTTTCACCATAAGCCTGAAAGTGCTCCCAAGTATCCCTTAGCTGAATAACCTAAAACAGTGTTAGAATATTGCTGAATGAAAACAGAAACTTAACTGTGTGAGTGGACTTCACGTGACCTAGAGCAGTTTCACAGAAAGTTTCCTTCTGGTTTTTATCAGAGGGTATTTCCTTTTCAGCACATTCTTAAGAATGTTACCAAATGTCCTTTCTCAGGTTCTACAGAAACAGTGGTTTCAAACTGCTCAAACCAAAGAATGATTTAACTCTATGAGATGAATACACACATCACAATACAGTTGCTCAGAAAGTTTCTCTCCAGTTTTCATCGGAAGACCTTTCCTTTCTCACCACAGGCCTCCAGGTGCCACTTAGTATCCCTTCACATATTCCTCAGAGACAGATTTGCTAAACTGGGCAATGTACTGCAAGCTTGAAATCTCTAAAATGAATGCACGAGTCAGAGACCAGTATCTTGGAACGCTTCTTTCTGGGTTTTATTTCAGGATATTTCACTTTTCGCCATAGTATTCAAAATGCTGTGAAATATCACTTTTTCAGTTTTACAGAAATAGTGTTCAAACACTGCCTTATGAGAAAAGAGGTATAACTCCCTTAGTGGAATGCACACATCACAAAGCAGTTTCTCAGAAAGTTTCTCTCCAGTTTTTATCTGAAGATATTTCCTGTTCCCCCACAGGCCTGAATGTGCTCCCGAATGTCCCTTCGTGAATCCATCCATGACGTAGTTTCAAAACGGCGTAACGGAAAGAAAGTTTTTATCTATGTGAGGTGAATAGACATATCTGTCACAAAGCTGTTTCACAGAAAGATGCTTTCCTGTTTATGTGTGAGGATATTTCCTTTTTCACCGTAGCCATACCTATACTCCCGAATGTCCTCTGGTAGCTCTTTCTCCAACCGGGATTCCCTAATCCTCTCTGGATAGGAAGGTATAACTCTGTGAGTGGAATGCAAACGTCACAAAGCAGCTCCTCGGAGATCTTCTCTCCAGTACCTATCTGAAGATATTTCCGTTTTCACCATAAGCCTCAAAGCGCTCCCATGTATTACTTAGCTGTCTAAGCAAAAACAGTGTTAGAATACTGTCCAATGAAAATAGAAGCTTAACTGTGTGAGTGGAATTCACATGACCTAGAGCAGTTTCACAGAAAGTTTCCTTCAGGTTTTTTATGAAGGGTATTTCTTTATAAGTATATTCGTAAGAGTGTTCCAAATGTCCTTTCTCAGGTTCCACAGAAACAGTGATTTCAAACTGCTCAATCCTAAGAATGATTTAACTCTATCAGATGAATACACACATAACAAAGCAGTTGCTCCAAATGCTTCTCTCCAGTTTTCATCGGAAGACGTTTCCTTTGTCACCACAAGCTTCTGGGACCCACTTAATATTCCTTCACAGATTCCTCAGAGACAGAGTTTCCAAACTGGGCAACGTAGTGTGAGCTTTAATTCTCTGAAATGAATGCACACATCAGAGAGCAGTTTCTTGGAACTCTTCTTTCTGGGTTTTATTTCACTTTTCACCATAGTCTTCAATGTGCTACAAAATATCACTTTTTCAGTTTTACAGGAAAAGTGTTCAAACACTGCTTTATGAGAAAAGAGGTATAACTCCCTGAGTGGAATGCACACATCACAAAGCAGTTACTCAGAAAGCTTCTCTCCAGGTTTGATCTGAAGATATCTCCTTTTCCCCCACAGACCCGAATGTGCTCTCTAATTTCCCTTCATGAATCCGTCCATGACCCAGTTTCAAAATTGCATAATAAAAAGAAATGTTTATCTATGTGAGATGAATAGACGTATCTATCACAAACAGTTTCACAGAAAGCTTCTTTCCAGTTTTTTTCTGAGGATATTTCCTTTTCACCATAGCCGTCCATAAACTACCCAATGTCCTCTGGTAGCTTTTTCTCCAACTGGATTTCCCAATCCCCTCTGAGATGGAAAGCATAACTCTGTGAGTGGAATGCATATGTCACAAACAGCTTCTCGGAGATCTTCTCTCCAGTATCTATCTGAAGATATTTCGGTTTTCACCGTAAGCCTCAAAGCCCTCCCGTGTATTCCTTAGCTGACTAACCAAAAACAGTGTTGGAATACTACCGAATGAAAATAGAAGTTTACCTGCGTGAGTGGAATTCACGTAACCTAGAGCAGTTTCACAGAAAGCTTCCTTCTTGTTTTTATTGGAGGGTATTTATTTTTCAGCACATTCTTAAGAGTGTTCCCAACTGTCCTTTCTCAGGTTCCACGGAGAAACTAATTTCAAACTGCTCACCCCTAAGAATGATTTAACTCTATGAGATGAATACACACATCATGAAGCAGTTGCTCCAAAAGCTTCTCTCCAGTTTTCATCAGAAGACGTTTCCTTTCTCACCACAAGCCTCCGGGCACCACTAAATATCCTTTCACAGATCCCTCAAAGAAAGAATTTCCAAACTGGGCAATATAGTGTAAACTTTAACCCTCTGAAATGAATGCACACGTCAGAGGGCAGTTCCTGGAATGCTTCTTTCTTGGTTTGTTTCCAGATATTTCACTTTTCGCCATAGTCTTCAATGTGCTGCAAAATATCACTTTTTCTGTTTTACAGGAACAGTGTTCAAGCACTCCCTTATGAGAAAAGAGGTATAAGTCCCCGAGTGGAATGCACACATTACAAAGCTGTTTCTCGGAATGCTTCTCTCCAGTTTTTATTTGAAGATATCTCCCTTTTTCCCACAAGCCTGAATGCGCTCCCTAATGTCCCCTCGCGAATCTGTCCATGACGCAGTTTCAAAACTGCGTAATAGAAAGTAAGTCTTATCTATGTGAGATGAATAGACACATCTATCACAAGGCAGTTTCACAGAAAGCTTCTTTCCAGCTTTTGTCTGAGGATATTTCTTTTTTCACCCTAGCCGTCCGTATACTCTGAAACGTCCCCTGGTAACTTTTTCTCCAAACAGGATTACTTAGTCCTCTATGAGAAGAAAATTAAAATTCTGTGAGTGGAATGCACACTTCACAAAGCAGCTCCTCGGAAATCTTCTCTCCAGTAGCTAGCTGAAGATATTTCCGTTTTCACCGTAAGCCGCAAAGCACTTCCGAGTATCTCTTAGCTAACTAATGTAAAACAGTGTTAGAATACTTCTCAAAGAAAAGAGAAGCTTAACTGTGTGAGTGGACATTATGCGACCTAGAGCAGTTTCACAGATAGTTTTCTTCTGGATTTTACTGGAGGGTATTTCCTTTTCAGCATATTCTTAATAGCGTTCCCAAATGTCCTTTCTCAGATTCCACAGAAACATTGATTTCAAACTGCTCAATCCAAAGAATGACTTATCTCTATGAGATGAATACACATCACAAAGCAGTTGCTCTGAAAGTTCTCTCCAGTTTTCATCCAAAGACGTTACCTTTCTCACCACAAGCCTCGGAGCACCACTTAATGTCCCTTCACAGTTTTCTCAAAGACAGGGTTTCCAACCTGGGCAACGTAGTGTAAGCTTTATCCATCTGATAAGAATGCACACGTCAGAGAGCAGTTTCCTGCAAGGCTTCTTTCTGGGTTTTATTTCCGGATTTTCACTTTTTGCCATAGTCTTCACTGCACTGCCAAATATCACTTCTGCAATTTTACAGTAACAGTGTTCAAACACTGTCTTATGAGAAAAGAGGAATAACTCCCTGAGTGGAATGCACACATCACAAAGCAGTTTCTCAGAAAGCTTCTCTCCAGTTTTATCTGGAGATATTTTCTATTTCCCCACAGTCCTGAGTCTGCTCCTGAATGTCCTTCACGATTCTGTCCATGATGCACTTTCAAAACTGCATAATAGAAAGAAAGTTTCTCTATGTGAGATTAATAGACATATCTATCACAAAGCCATTTCACAGAAAACTTCTTTCCAGTTTTTATGAGGATAATTCCTTTTTTGCCATAGCTGCCCATATTCTGAAGATATTTCCGTTTTCACCAGAAGCCTCAAAGCTCTCCAGAGTATTCATTAGCTGACTAATCAAAAACAGTGTTAGAATAATTCTCAATGAAAATGGAAGCTTAACTGTGTAAGTGGAATTCACGTGACCTAGAAGAGTTTCACAGAAAGCTTCCCTCTGTTTTTTCTCGGAGGGTATTTCTTTTTCAGCATATTCTTAAGAGCATTCCCAAATGTCCTTTCTCAGGTTCCACAAAAACAGTGATTTCTAACTTCTCAATCCAAAGAATGATTTAACTTTATGAGATGAATGCACACACCACAAAGCAGTTGCTCAGAAAGCTTCTCTCCTTTTTTATTGGAAGACGTTTCCTTTCTCTCCACAAGACTCCAGGCGCCACTTAATATCCCTTCAGAGATTCCTCAGAGATGGAGTTGCCAAACTGGACAACGTAGTGTAAGCTTTAAATCTCTGAAACAAATGCACAAGTCAGAGAGCAGTGTCTTGGAACATTTCTTTGTGTGTTTTATTTCAGGATATTTCACTTTTCGCCATAGTCTTCAAAGCGCTGTAAAATATCATTTTTTCAGTTTTACAGAAACATTGTTCAAACACTGCCTTATGAGAAAAGATGTATAACTCCCTCAGTGGAATGCACACCTCACAAAGCAGTATCTAAGAAAGCTTCTCTCCAGTTTTTACCTGAAGATATCTCCTATTTTCCCACAGACCTGAATGTGCTCCTGAATATCCCTTTGCGAACCCATCCATGAAATAATTTCAAAACCGTGTAATGGAAAGAAAATTGTATCTATGTGAGATGAATAGATATATCTATCACAAAGCTGTTTCACAGAAAGCTTCTTTCCAGTTTTTGTCTGAGGATATTTCCTTTTTCTCTGTTGCCATGCATATACTACTGAATGCCCCCGGTAGCTTTTTCTCCAAACGGGATTCCGTAATCCTCTCTGAGAAGGAATATATAATTCTGTGAGTGGAATGCACACGTCACAAAGCAGCTCCTCAGAGATCTTCTCTCCACTACCTATCTGAAGATATTTCCGTTTTCATCATAAGCCTCAAAGCAATCCCCAGTATTCCTTAGCTATCTAAGCAAAAACAGTGTTAGAATACTGCCCAATGAAAATAGAAGCTTAACTGTGTGAGTAGAATTCACGTGACTTAGAGCAGTTTCACAGAAAGTTTCCTTCTGCTGTTTATCGAAGGGTATTTCTTTTTCATCATATTCTTAAGAGCGTTCCAAAATGTCCTTTCTCAGATTCCATAGAAACAGTGATTTCAAACTGCTCATTCCTAAGAATGATTTAACTCTATCAGATGAATACACACATCAAAAAGTAGTTGCTCCGAATGCTTCTCTCCAGTTTTCATCGGAAGACGTTTCCTTTCTCACCACAAGCTTCAGGGTCCCACTTAATATTCCTTCACAGATTCCTCAAAGACAGAGTTTCGAAACTGGGCAATGTAGTGTAAGCTTTAATTCTCTGAAATGAATGCACACGTCAGAGAGCAGTTTCTTGGAACTCTTCTTTCTGGGTTTTATTTCAGGATATTTCACTATCGCCATAGTCTTCAATGCACAGCAAAATATGGCTTTTTCAGTTTTACAGGAACAGTCTTCAAACACTGCCTTATGAGAGAAGAGATATAACATCCTGAGTGGAATACACACATCACAAAGATGTTCTCGGAATGCTTCTCTCAAATTTTTGTCTGGAGATATATCCTATTTCCCCACAGGCCTGAATGGGCTGCTGAGTATCCCTTGGCGAATCTGTCCATGACCCAGTTTCAAAACTGCGTAATATAAAGAAAGTTTTATCTATGTGATACGAATAAACATATCTATCACAAAGCAGTTTCACAGAAAGCTTCTTTCTAGTTTTTGTCTGAGGACATTTCCAACTTCACCAGGGTCGTCCATATACTCCCAAATGTTTCCTGGTAGCTTTTTCTCCAAAAGAGTTTCCCCAATTCTCTAAGTGAAGAAAAGTATAACTCTGTGAGTGGAATACATATGTTACAGAGCAGCTCCTCGGAAAGCTTCTCTCCAGTTTCCATATGAAGGTATTTCCTTTTTCAGCATAATCCTCAAAGTGCTCCTGAATATCCCTTAATGCACTAAACAAAAACGGTGTTAGAATACTGCTCAATGAAAACAGAAGCTTAACTGTGTTAGCAGAATTCACATGACAGAGAGCAGTTTCACAGAAAGCTGCCTTCAGTTTCTATCTGCGGTTATTTCTTTTCAGCATATTCTAAAGAGAGTTTCCAAAGGTTCTTTCTCAGATTCCACAGAAACAGAGATTTCAAAGTGCTCAATCCAAAGAATGATTTAACTCTATGAGATGAATACACTCATCACAAAAGAGTGGCTCAGAAAACTTCTCTCCAATTTTCAATGGAATAGGTTTCCTTCCTCGGCACAGGCCTACACTTGCCACTTAATATCCCTTTGCAGAATCCTCAAAGACAGACTTTCTAAACTGGGAAATGTAGAGTAAGCTTTAACTCTGTGAAATAAATGGATATGTCAGAGAGCAGTTTCTTTGAATGATTTTTCCTGGGTTTTATTTGACGACATTTCACTTTTGGCTTTAGTCTTCAATGTACACCAGGTATCACTTTTTAAAATTTACAGGACCATTGCTCAAACAGTGCCTTATAAGAAGAAAGTTATAACTCCATGAGTGGAATGAAAACATCGCCAAGCAGTTTCTCAGAAAGTTTCTCTCCAGCTTTTATCTGATGATATTTCCTTTTTCACCATAGGCGCGAATGTGATCCAGAAAATCCGTTCACGGATCCATCAATGACAGAGTTTCCAAGCTTTGTAATGTAAAGAAAGTTTTATCTATGTGAGATGAATAAACATAGCCAAAAGTATTCACACAAATTTCTTAGCAGTTTTTATCTGGAGATATTTCCTTTTTCACCATAGTCCTGAATGTGCTCCCGAATGTCCCTTTGTGGATCCATCCATGACAGAGTTTCCAAGCTCAGTAATGTAAAGAAAGCTTTATTTTGTGAGATGAATATACGTATCATGGAGCAGTTTCATAGAAAACTTCTTTCCAGTTTTTGTCTGAGGCTACTTCCTGTTTCACCATAGGCATTAACATGCTCCCGAATATCACTTGGTAACTTTTTCTCCAAAATGGTTTCCCCGATGTTGTATGAGAAGGGAGATATAACACTGTGATTGAAATGCACATCTCACAAAGCAGTTCCTCAGAAAGCTTCTCTCCATGTTCGGTCTGAACATATTTCCTTTTTCAATGTAATCCTCACAGCGCTCTGAATATCCCTTCACATGCTAAACATAAAGAGGGTTAGAAAACTGCTCAATGAAAAGAGAGGCTTAACTGAGTGAAAGGAATTATTATGACACAGAGCAGTTTCACAGAAAGCTTCCTTCTGGAATTTACCAGAGTATATTTTTTTCTCCATATTCTAAGAAGCGTTCCCAAATGTCCTTCCTCAGATTCCACAAAAACAGTGACTTCGAACTGCTCATTCAAAAATGGTTTAACTCTATGAGATGAATACTCATATCACAAAGCAGGTGCTCGGAAAGATTCTCTCCAGTTTTCATTGGAAGACGTTTCCTTGCTCACCACAAGCCTCTGGGCGCCACTTAATATCCCTTCACAGATTCCCCAAAGACAGAGTTTCCAAACTGGGCAACATAGAGTAAGCTTTACCTCTGTGAAATGAATGCACATATCAGAGAGCAGTTTCTTGGAGCGCTTCTTTCTGGGTTTTACTTGAAGATATTTCACTTTTCACCATAGTCTTCAATGCGCTCTGACGTATCACATTTTTGGTTCTACATGAACAGTGTTCAAACACTATTGTAAACTCGCTGAGCGAAATGCACACACCACAAAGTGGTTTCTCAGAAAGCTTCCTTCCAGTTTTTATCTGAAGATATTTCCCTTTTCACTATAGGCATGAATGTGATCCTGAATATGCCTTCGCAGATCCGTCCATAACGGAATTTCCATGGTGCATAACATAAAGAAAGCTTTATCTATGTGAGATGAATAAATATAGCAAAAAGCAGATTCACAGAAACTTCTTTCCATTTTTTATCTGAAGATATATCTTTTTTCATCACAGTCCTGAATGTGCTCCCAAGAGTAACTTCACGGATCCATCCATGACAGAGTTTCCAAGCTGCACAATGTAAAGAAAGCTTTGTCTATGTGAGACAAATACACATATCACAGATCAGTTTCACAGAAAGCTTCTTTCCAGTTTTTATCTGAGGCTATTTCCTTTTTCACCATAGGTGTCAATACGCTCCCGAATATTCCTTGGTACTGTTTTCTCCAAAATGTTTTCCCGATGCTGTATGAGAAGAGAAGTATAACACTCTGAGTAGAATGCAAACATCACAAAGCAGTTCGTCGTAAAGCTTCTGTCCATTTTCTATCTGATGATATTTCCTTTTTCACTGTAAGCCTGAAAGTACTCCCGAATATCACATGGCATGCTAAACATAAACAGTATGAAAACTGGTCAATGCAAGAGAAGCTTAACTGAGAGAGAGGAATTCACAGGACACACAGCAGCTTCCCAGAAAATGTCCTTCTTGTTTTTATCTGAGGATATTTAGTTTTCCATATTGTAAAGAGCGTTCCCAAATGTGCTCCCTCAGATTCCACAGAAACAGTGATATCAAACTGCTCAATCCAAAGAATGGTTTATCTCTATGAGATACACACACATCACACAGCAGTTGCTCAGAAATCTTCTCTCCAGTTTTCAAAGGAAGACATTTCTTTGCTCATCACAGACCTCTGGGAGCCACTTAATATCCCTTCGCAGATTCCTCAAAGACAGCGTTTCCTAACTGGGTAATGTAGAGAAAGTGTTAATTCTGTGAAATGAATTCACATATCAGAGAGCAGTTTCTTGGAACGCTTCTTTCTGGGTTTTATTTGAGGAGAGTTCTCTTTTTGTCATATACTTCAATGAGCTACCAAAGATTACGTTTTCGATTTTACAGGAACAGTGTTGAAACACTGGCTTATGAGAAAAGAGATATATCTCCCTGAGTGGAATGCACACATCACAAAGCAGTTTCTCAGAAAACTTCTCTCCAATTTTTATATGAAGATTTCCGTTTTCACAATAGGCCTGAAAGTGCTCCCGAATGTCTCTTTGTGGGTTTGTCCTTGACGGAGTTTACAAACTACGTAATATAAAAAAAGTTTTATCTATGTGAGATGAATAAACATATCTATCACAAAGCAGTTTCCCAGAAATCTTCTTTCCCGTTTTTGTCAGAGGGTAATTCCTTTTTCGCAATAGCCGTCTATATACTCCTGAATGTCCCTTGATAGCTTTTTCTCCAAAAGGAATTCCCCAATCTTCTATGAGAAGAAACGTATAACTCTGTGAGTGGAATTCACACGTCACAAAGCAGCTCCTCAGAAAGCTTCTCTCTAGTGTTTATCTGAAGATATTTCCATTTTCACCAGAAGCCTCAAAGCGCTCCCGAGTATCCTTTTGCAGACTAAACACAGTGTTAGAATACTGCCCAATGAAAAGAGAAGCTTAACTGTGTAAGTGGAAATTACGTGACCAAGAGCAGTTTCACTGAAAGCTTCCTTGTGTTTTTTATCTAAGGGTATTTTCTTTTCAGCATATTCTAAAGACCATTCCCAAATGTCCTCTCTCAGGTTCCACAGAAAAAGTGATTTCAAACTGCACAATCCAAAAAATGATTTATCTTTATGGGATGAATACACACATCACAAAACAGTTGCTCAGAAAGCTTCTCTGCAGTTTTCATCGAAAGACATTTCCTTGCTCACCACAGGCGAACGGGCACCTCTTAATATCCCTTTGCCAATTCCTGAAAGACAGAATTTGCAAACTGGGCAATGTAGAGTAAGCTTTATCTCTGTGAAATGAATGCACATATCCCAGAGCAATTTCTTGGTATGCTTCTTTCTGTGATTTATTTGAGGATATGTCACTTTTCACCACAGTCTTCAATGCGCTCCAAAATATCACTTTTTCGTTTTACAGGAACAGTGTTCAAACACTGCCTTATGAGAAAAGAGGTATAACACCCTGAGTGGAATACACACATCACAAAGTAGTTGCTCAGAAAGCTTCTCTCCAGTTTTTATCTGAAGATATTTCCTTTTTTACCATAGGCCTGAAAGCGCTTTCAATTATTCCATCATGGATCTGTCGAGGACGGAGTTTCCAAACTGCGTAACATAAAGTAAGTATTACCTATGTGAGATGAATAAACACAGCAAAAAGCAGATTCACAGAAAGCTTCTTTCCAGTGTTTATCTGAAGATATTTCCTTTTTCACCATAGTCCTGAATGTGCTCCCGAATATCCCTTTGCGGATCCATCCATGGCAGAGTTTCCAAGCTGTGAAATGTAGAGAAAGATTTATCTATGTCAGATGAATACACATATGTAAAAACTGTTTCACAGAATGGGTTTCCTAAATGCTGTATGAGAAGAGAGGTACACCACTGTGAGTGGAATGCACACGTCTCAAAGCAACACCTTGGAAAGCCTCTCTCCAGTTTCTATCAGAACATATTTCCTTTTACACCATAAGCCTCAAAGTGTTCCCGAATATCCCTATGCATGCTAAACCTAAATAGTGTTAGGAAACTGCTCAATGAAAAGTGATGCTTAACTGGGGGAGTGGAATTCACAAGACATAGAGAAGTTTCACAGGAAGGTTGCTTCTGGTTTTTATCTGAAGGTATTTCTTTCTCAGCATATTCTTAAGAGCATTCCCAAATGTCCTTTCTCAGATTCCACAGAAACAGTGACTTCAAACTGCTCAATCCAAAGAATGGTTTCACTCTATGACATGAATACACACATCACAGAGCAGTTGCTCAGAGTGCTTCTCTCCAGTTTTCAATTGAAGACATTTCCTTGCTCACCAGAGGCCTCTGGGAACCACTTAATATCCCTTTGCAGATTCGTCCAAGATGCGGTTTCTAAATTGGGAAATGTAGAGTAAATTTTATATCTGGGACATGAATACACATATCAGAGAGCATTTTCTTGGAACGCTTCCTTCTGGGTTTTATTTGAGGATATTTCACTTTTCGCAGTAGTCCTCAATGCTCTCTGAAATATCACCTTTTTGGTAATACAGGAACAGTGTTCAAACACTGCCTTAAGAGCAAAGTGGTATAAACCTTGAGTGGAATGCACACATCACAAACCACTTTCTCGGGAAACCTCTCTCCAGTTTTTATCTAAAGATATTTCCTTTTTTGCCATAGGTCTGAATGTGCTCCTGAATTTTCCTTCGTGGATCTGTCCATGATGGAATTTCCAAACTGCATAATATAAAGAAAGTTTTATCTATGTGAGAGAATATATATGTATATCACAAAGCAGTTTCACAGAAAGCTTCTTTCCAGTTTTTGTCTGAGGATATTTCCTTTTTCACAATAACCATACATATGCTCCCGAAAGTCCCTTGGTAGCTTTTTCTCCAAAAGGGATTCCCAAATCCTCTGTGAAAAGAAAGGTATAACTCTGTGACTGAAATGTACATGTCACAAATCAGTTCCTCTGAAAGCTTCTCTCCAGTTTCTATCTGAAGATATTTACGTTTTCACCATAAGCCTCATTGCGCTCCCGAATATCCCTTCGCAGATTGTACAGAGCAGTCTCACAGAAAGCTTCCTTCTATTTTTTATCTGAGGATTTGTTTTTCAGCATATTCTAAAGAACGTTCCCAAATGTCCTTTTTCAGGTTCCACAGAAACAGTGATTTCAAACTCTTCAATCCAAAGGATGATTTAACTCTATGAGATGAATGCACACATCACAAAGCAGCTGCTCAAAAAGATTCTCTCCAGTTTTCAACGGAAGACATTTCCTTGCTCACCACAGGCCACAGGCCTCCAGGAGCCACAGAATATCCCATCACAGATTCTTCAAAGACAGAGTTTCAAAACTGGGCAATGTAGAGTAGGCTTTAACTCTGTGAAGTGAATACACATATCAGAGAGCACTTTCCTGGAATGCTTCTTCCTGGGTTTTATTTGAGGACAGATCACTTTTCCCCATAGTCTTCAATTCACTTCGAAATGCAACTTTTTTGGTTTTACAGGAACAGTGTTCAAACATTGCCTTATGAGAAAGGAGGTATAACTACCTGAGTGGAATGTACACATCAGAAAGCAGTTTCTCAGAAAACTTGTCTCCGGGTTTATTGGAAGATCTTTCCTTTTCACCATAGGCCTGAATGTGTTCCTGAATGTCCCTTCGTGATTCCATCCATGATGGAGTTTCCAAGCTACATAATGTAAAGAAGGCTTTATCTCTGTGAGATGAATAAGCATAGCATAAAGCAGATTCACAGAAAGCTTCTTTCCAGTTTTTATCTGACGATATTTCCTATTTCTCCATAGTCCAGAATTTTCTCCTGAATGTTCCTTCACGGATCCATCCATGACAGAGTTTGCAAGCTGCGTAATGTAAAGAAAGCTTTATCTAGGTGAAATGAATACACATAGCACTGAGCAGTTTCAAAGAAAGCTTCTTTCCAGCTTTTCCTTGAGGCTATTTCCCTTTTCACCATATTGGTCATTATGCTCCCTAATATCCCTTGTTACGTTTTTGTCCAAATGGGTTTCCCCAATTCTTTATGAGAAGAGAGGTGTAACATTGTGAGTGGAATTCACACGTCACTAAGCAGTTCCTCAGAAACCTTCTCTCCAGTTTCTATCTGAACATATTTCCTTTTTCACTGTAAGCCTCAAATCCCTCTCGAATACCCCTTTGCATGTTACACATAAACTGTGTTTGAAAACTGCTCTTTGAAAAGAGAAGCTTAATTGAGCAAGAGGAATTCACAAGACAGAGAACATTTTCACAAAGGTTCCTTCTGGTTTTTACCTGAGGATATTTCTTTCTGCATATTCTTCAGAGCATTCCCAATATCCTACCTCAGATTCCACAGAAGCAGTGATTTCAAACTGCTCTATCCCAAGAATGATTTATCTCTATGAGATGAATACACACATCACAAAGCAGTTGCTCAGAAAGCATCTCTCCCATTTTAATCAGAAGACAATTCCTTGCTCACCACAAGCCTGGGGTGCCACTATATATTCCTTCGTAGATTCCTCAAAGACAGAATTTCCAAGCTGGGCAACGTAGAGTAATATTTTACTCTGTGAAATGAATGCACATATCAAAGATCAGATTCTTGGAATGCTTCTTCCTGGGTTTTATTTGAGGATATTTCACTTTTCGCCATAGTCTTCAAAGATCTCCGAAATATCACTTTTTTGGTTTCACAGGAACAGTATTCAAGCACTGCCTTATGAGAAAAGAGGTATAACTCCCTGAGTGGAAAGTATACATCACAGAGCAATTTCTAAGAAAGTTTCTCTCAATTTTTGTCTGAAGATATTTCCTTTTTCACCATAGGCCTCAATGTGCTCTCGAATGTCCCTTCGCTGCTCTGTCCATGACGGAGTTTCCAAACTGCATAACATAAAGAAAGTTTTATCTATGTGAGACGAATAAACATATCTATCACAAAACAGTTTCACACAAAGCTTCTTTCCAGTGTTTCTCTGAGGATATTTCCTTTTTCACCATAGCCGATCATATACTCCCGAATGTCCCTTGGTGGCTTTTTCTAGAAAAGAGGTTCACCAATCCTCTAAGCAAAGAAATGTATATCTCTGTGAGTGGAATGCACACGTCACAAAACAGCTCCTTGGAAACCTTCTTCCCTGTTTCTGTCTGAACAGATTTCCATTTTCACTATAAGCCTCAAAGTGCAAATGGATATCACTTCGCAGACTAAACAAAAACAGTGTTAGAATACTTCTCAATGAAAAGAGAAGTTAAACTGTGTCAGTGGAATTCACATGACCAAGAGAAGTTTCACAGAGAGCTTCCTTCTGGTTTTTATCTCTGGGTATTTCTTTTTCAGCATATGCTAAAGACTGTTCCCAAATGGCATTTCTCAAGTTCCAAAGAAACAGTGATTTCAAACTGCTCAATCCAAAGAATGATTTAACTCTCTGAAATGAATGCACACATCACAAAGCAGTTGCTCAGAAAGCTTATCTCCAATTTTCAATGGAAGACATTTCCTTGCTCATCACAGGCGACACTTAATATCCCTTCGCAGATTCCTCAAAAAACAGAGTTTTCTAACTGGGCAATGTACAGTAAGATTAAACTCTGTGAAATGAATGCACATATCAGACAGCAGCTTCTTGGAATGCTTCTTTCTGGGTTTTATTTGAGAATAGTTCAATTTTTGCCATAGTCCTCAATGCGCTCCAAAATATCACTTTTTCGGTTTTACAGAAACCATGTTCAAACATTGCTTTATGAAAAAAGAGGTATAACTCCCTGAGTGGAATGTACACATCACAAAGCAGTTTCTCAGAATGCTTCTCTCCACTTTTTATCTGAAGATATTTCCATTTTCACCATAGTCCTGAATGTGCTCCCCAATGTCCCTTCATGGATCCTTCCATGACAGAGTTTCCAAGCTACATAATGTAAAGAAAGCTTTATCTATGTGAGATGAATACACATATCACAGATCAGTTTCACAGAGAGCTTCTTTCCAGTATTTGTCTGAGGCTATTTCCTTTTTCATCGCAGGCGTCAATATGCTCGCGATTATCCCTTGGTAATATTTTCTCCAAAATGTTTTCCCGATGCTCTATGAGAAGAGAAGTGTAAAACTCTGAGTGGAATGCACACATCACAAAGTAGTTCCTCGAAAACCTTCTCTCCATTTTCTATCTGAAGATATTTCCTTTTTCACTGGAAACCTGAAAGCGCTCCCGAATATACCTTCACACTCTAAATATAAACAGTATGAAAACTGATCAATGCAAGAGAAGCATAACTGAGTGAGAAGAATTCACATGACACACAGAAGTTTCACAAAAAGCTTCCTTCTTTTTAGTTCTCCATATTCTAAAGAGCGTTCCCAAATGTCCTTCCACAGATTCCAAAGAAACAGTGTTTTCAAAGGGCTCAATCCAAAGAATGTTTTAACTCTATGAGATGAATACACACATAGCAAAGCAGTGGCTCAGAAAGCTTCTCTCCAGTTTTCAAAGTAAGACATTTCCTTGCTCACCACAGTAATATCCCTTCACAGATTACTCAAAGACAGAGTTTCCAAACTGGGCAATGTGAAGTAAGCTTTAATTCTGTGAAATGAATGCATATATCACAAAACAGTTTCTTGGAATGCTTCTTTCTATGTTTTATTTGAGGAAAGTTCTCTTTTCACCATGGTCTTCAATGCACTATGAAATATCACGTTTTCGGTTTTACAGGAACAGTGTTAAAACACTGGCTCATGAGAAAAAGGTATATCTCCCTTAGTGGAATGCACACATCCCAAAGCAGTTCCTCAGAAATCTTCTCTCCAATTTTTATATGAAGATACTTCCGTTTTCACCATAGGCCTGAAAGTGCTCCCAAATGTCCCTTTGCAGATCTGTCCTTGACGGAGTTTACAAACTGCATAATAAAAGAAAGTTTTATCGATGTGAGATGAATAAGCATATCTATCACAAAGCAGATTCCCAGAAAGCTTCTTTCCCGTTTTTGTCAGAGGGTAATTCCTTTATTACAATAGCCGTCTATATACTCCTGAATGTCCCTTGGTAGCTTTTTCTCCAAAAGGAATTTCTCAATCCTCTATGAAAAGAAAGGTATAATTCTGTGAGTGGAATGCACACATCACAAGGCAGCTCCTCAGAAAGCTTCTTTCTAGTGTCTATGTGAAGTTATTTCCATTTTCACCATAAGCCTCAAAGCACTCCCGAATATCCCTTTGCAGACTAAACACTGTGTTAGGATACTGCTCAATGAAAAGAGAAGCTTAACTGTGTGTGTGGAAATCACAGGACTGAGAACAGTTTCATAGAAAGCTTCCTTCTGGTTTTCATCTGAGCATATTTCTTTCTCCATATTCCAAAGAGTGTTCTCAAATGTCCTTCCTGAGATGCCACAGAAAGAGTGATTTCAAACTGCTCAATCCAAAGAATGATTTAAGTATATGAGTTGAATACACACATCACAAAGCAGTTGCTCAGAAAGCTTCTGTCCAGTTTTCCTGGGAAGACATTTCCTTGCTCACCACAGGCCTCCGGGGCACCACTTAATATCCCTTCACATATTCCTCAAAGACAGAGTTATCACACTGAGCAAAGTAGAGTACACTTTAAATTTTTGAGGTGAATGCACATATAAGAGAGCACTTTCTTGCAATGTTTCTTTCTGGGTTTTACTTGAGGATAGTTCATTTTTCACCATAGTCTTCAACGTACTCCGAAATATCTCTCTTTCTGTTTTGCAGGAACAGTGTTCAAACACTTCCTTATGAGAAAAGAGGTATAACTCACTGAGTGGAACGCACACATCACAAAGCAGTTTCTCAGAAAGCTTCTCTGCAGTAATTATCTGAAGATATTTCCATTTTCACAAGAGTCTTGAATGTGATCCCCAATGTCCCTTCACGGATCTGTCCATGACAGAGTTTCCAAGCTGTGGAATGTAAAGAAAGCTTTATCTATGTGAGATGAATAAACATAGCATAAAGCAGATTCACAGAAGGCTTCTTTCCAGTTTTTATCTGAGCATATTTCCTTTTTCACCATAGTCCTGAATATCCTCCCAAGTGTCCCTTTGTGGATCCGTCCATGACAGAGTTTCTAAGTTGCGTAGTGTAAAGAAAACTTTATCTATGTGATACATATCACAGAGCAGTTTCATAGGAAGCTTATTTCCAGTTTTTGTCTGAGGCTATTTCCCTTTTCATCATAGGCATCAACATGCTCCTGAATATCACTTGATGATATGAATCCACATATCACAAAGCAGTTTCTCAGAGTTTCTCTCCAGTTTTCAATGGAAGACATTACCTTACTCGCGACAGGCCCCCATCACCACTAAACTTCCCTTCACAGAATTCTCAAAGACAGATTTTTCAAACTTGGAAATGTAGAGTAAGCTTTAACTCTCTGAAGTGAATGCACACGTCAGAGAAGAATTTCTTGGAACACTTCTTTCTGGGATTTATTTCAGGATATTTCACTTTTCACCATAGTCTTCCATGTGCTCTGAAATATTTCTTTCTTGGTTTTACAGGAACAGAGTTGAAACACTGCCTTATGAGACAAGATGTATAACTCCCAGAGTTGAATGCACACATCACAAAGGAGTTTCTCAGAATGCTTCTCTCCAGTTTTTATCTGAAAATGTTTCCGTTTTCAAAATAATCCTGAATGTGCTCCCGAATGTCCCTTCGTGGATGCCTCCATGACAGAGTTTCCAAGCTGTGTAATATAAAGAAAGCTTTATCTATGTGAGATGAATAGTCCTAGTAAAAACCAGATTCACAGAAAGCTTCTTTCCACTTTTTATGTGAAGATATTTCCATTTTCACCATAGTCCTGAATGTGCCCCCATATATCCCTTCATGGATCCGTCCATGCCGGAGTTTCCAAGCTGTGTAATGTAAAGAAAGCTTTATCTATGTGAGATGAATAAACATAGTAAAAACCAGATTCACAGAAAGCCTCCTTCCAGTTTCTGTCTGAACGTATTTCCTTTTTCAACATAAGCCTCACAGCTCTCCCGAATATCTCTTCAAATGCTAAACATAAACAGTGTTCAGTGAAAAGAGAAGTTTAACTGAGAGAGAGCAATTAACATGATGCATAGCAGTTTCACAGAAATCGTCCTTCTGGTTTTTATTGGAGGATATATCTTTCTCCATATTCAAAAGAGCATTCCCAAATGTCCTTCCTCAGATTCCACAGAAGCAGTGATTTCTAACTGCTCAATCCAAAAAATGGTTTAACTCTATGAGGTGAATACACACATCACAAAGCAGTGCTCAGAAAACTTCTCTCCAGTTTTCATCAGAAGACATTTCCTTGCTCACCACAGGCATCCGGGCACCACTTAATATAACTTCACAGATTCCTCAAGACAGTGTTTCCAAACTGGGCAATGTAGAAGAAGCTTTAACTCTGTGTAATGAATGCACATATCAGAGAGCAGTTTCTTGGAACGCTTCTTTCTGGGTTTTACTTTAGGATAGTTCACTTTTCACCATAGACTTCAATGCACTCCGAAATATCACTTTTTCGGTTTTACAGGAACAGTGTTCAAACACTGTCTGATTAGAAAACAGGTATAACTCCCTGGGTGGAATGCACACATCACAAAGCAGTTACTCCGAAAGCTTCTGTGCAGTAATTATCTGAAGATATTTCCATTTTCATCAGAGTCCTGAATGTGCTCCCGAATGTCCCTTCATGAACCCTTTCATGACAGAGTTTCCAAGCTGCATAATATAAAGAAAGCTCTATCTATGTGAGATGAATTCAGATATCACAGAGCAGTTCCGTAGAAAGCTTCTTTCCAGTTTTTGTCTGAGGCTCTTTTCCTTTCCACCGTAGGCGTCATTATGCTCCCGGATATCCCTTGGTACCTTATTCACCAAAATGGTTTCCCCGATGCTGTATGAGAAGAGACGGACAATACTGTGAGTGAAATGCACATGCCACAATGCAGTTCCTCAGAAAGCTTCTCTCCAGTTTCTATCTCTACATATTTCCTTTCTCACCGTAAGACTCAAAGTGCTTCCGAATATCACTTTGCACACTAAACATAAACAGTGTTAGAACACTCTTCAATGAAAAGGGAAGCTTAACTGAGTAAAAGGATTTCACACAACACATAGCAGTTTCACAGAAAGCTTCCTTCTGTTTTTCATGTGAGGGTATTTATTTCTCCATATTCCAAAGAACGGTCTCAAATGTCCTTCCTGAGATACCACAGACACAGTGATTTCAAACTACTGAATCCAAGGAATGGTTTTACTCTATGAGATGAATACACATATCACAAAGCAGTTGCTCAGAAAACTTCTCTCCAGTTTTCATGGGAAGACATTTCCTTTCTCACAACAGGCCTCTGGGGCACCACTTTGTATCCCTTCACATATTCCTCAAAGACAGAGTTTGCAAATGGGACATTGTAGAGTACGCTTTCATTCTTTGAAGTGAATGCACATATCAGAGAGCAGTTTCTTAGAACGCTTCTTTCTGGGTATTACTTGAGGATAGTTCACTTTTCGCCATAGTCTTCAATGTACTCCAAAATATCACTTTTTCGGTTTCACAGGAACGGTGTTCAAACACTGCCTGATGAGAAAAGAGGTATAACTCCCTGAGTGGAATGCACACATCACAAAGCAGTTTCTCAGAAAGCCTCTCTGCAGTAATTTTCTGAAGATATTTCAATTTTCACCATAGTCCTGAAAGTGCTCCCAAATATCCCTTCACGGATCCATCCATGACACAGTTTCCAAGCTGTATAATGTAAAGAAAGCTTCATCTATGTGAGATGAGTACACATGTCACACGTCAGTTTCACAGAAAGCTTCTTTCGAATTTTGTCTGGGGCTATTTTCTTTTTCACCATAGGCATCTACAAGCTCCAGAATATACCTTGGTACTTTTTTCTCCAAAATGTTTTCACTATGCTGTATGAGAAGAGAAGTATAACACTCTGAGTGGAATGCACACATCACAAAGCAGTTCCTCGGAAATCTTCTATCCATTTTCTATCTGAAGATATTTCCTTTTTCACTGTAAGCCTGAAAGCGTTCCCGAATATCCCTTCGCACGCTAAACATAAACAGCATGAAAACTGGTCAATGCAAGAGAAGCTTAACTGAGTGAGAGGAATTCACATGACACACAGAAGTTTCACAGAAAGCATCCTTCTTGTTTTTATCTGAGGATATTTAGTTCTCTATATTCTAAAGAGCATTCCCAAATGTCCTTCCTCAGATTCCAAAGAAACAGTGACTTCAAGGGGCTCAATTCAAAGAATGGTTTAACTCTATGAGATGAATACACATGTCGCAAAGCAGTTACTCAGAAAGCTTCTCTCCAGGTTTCAAAGGAAGATATTTCCTTGCTCACCACAGTCCTCTGGGAGCCACTTAATATCCCTTTGCACATTCCTAAAAGACAGGGTTTCCTAACTAGGTAATGTAAAGTAAGCTTCATTTCTGTGAAATGAATGCACATATGAGAGAGCAGTTTCTTGGAATGCTTCTTTCTGGGTTTCATTTGAGGAGAGTTCTCTTTTCGCCATAGTCTTCAATGCGCTATGAAATATCACGCTTTTGGTTTTACAGGAACATTGTTGAAACACTGTCTTATGAGGAAAGAGGTATATCTCCCTGAGTGGAATGCACACACCACAAGTTTCTCAGAAAGATTCTCTCCAATTTTTATATGAAGATTTCCGTTTTCACAATAGGCCTGAAAGTGCTCCCAAATGTCCCTTAGCGGATCTGTCCATGATGGAGTTTCCAAACTGCGTAATATAAAGAAAGTTTTATCTATGTGAGATGAATAAACATATCTATTACAAACCAGTTTCCCAGAAAGCTTCCTTCCCGTTATTTTCTGAGGATTATTCCTTTTTCACAATAGCCGTCTATATACTCCTGAATGTCCCTCGGTAGCTTTTTCTCCAAAAGGGATTCCCCAATCCTCTATGACAGGAAAGGTATAACTCAGCAAGTAGAATGCACACGTCACAAAGGAGCTCTTCAGAAAGCTTCTCTCTAGTATCTATGCGAAGATATTTCCATTTTCACCATATCCCTCAAAGCACTCCCGAATATCCCTTCACAGACTAAACACAGTGTTACAATACTGCTCAATGAGAAAAGAAGCTTAACTGTGTGAGTGGAAATCACATGACCATGACGAGTTTCACAGAAAGCTTTCTTCTGGTATTAATCTGAGGATATTTCTTTCTCCATATTAAAAAGAGTGTTCCCAAATGTCTTTCCTGAGTTGCCACAGAAACAGTGATTTCAAACTGCTCAATCCTACAAATGGTAACACTCTATGAGATGAATACACACATTACAAAGCAGTTGCTCAGAATGCTTCTCTCCAGTTTTCATGGAAACACATTTCCTTGCTCACCACAGGCCACCGGGGCACCAATTAATATAGGAATATTAAAGGAATAATAAAGGAATATCCCTTCACATATTCCTCAAAGACAATGTTTGCACACTGGGCAATGTAGAGTACACTTTAATTTTGTGAAGTGAATGCACATGTCAGAGAGCAGTTTTTTGGAACGTTTCTTTCTGGGTTTTATTGAGGATAGCTCACTTTTCACCATAGTCTTCAATGTACTCCGAAATATCACTTTTTTGGGTTTACAGGAACGGTGATCAAACACTGCCTTATGAGAATAGAGGTATAACTCCCTGAGTGGAGTGTACACATCACAAAGCAGTTTCTCAGAAAGCTTCTCTGCAGTAATTATCTGAAGATATTTCCGTTTTCACCATAAGCCTCCAAGTGATCCCGAGTATCCCTAAGCTCTCTAAACTAAAACAGTGTTAGAATGCTGCTCAATGAAAACAGAAGTTTAACTGTGCGAGTAGAATTCACTTGACACTGAGAACTTTCACAAAAAGCTTCCTTCTGGTTTTTATCGCAGGGTATTTCTTTTTCAGCATATTCTTCAGAGCATTCCCAAGTGTCCTTTCTGAGGTTCCACAGAAACAGTGATTTCAAACTGCTCAATCCAAAGAATGATTTAACTCTATGAGATTGAATACACACATCACAAAGCAGTTGCTCAGAATGCTTCTCAACAGTTTTCAATGGAAGACTTTTCCTTGCTCACCAATGGTCTCTGGTCGCCACTTAATAACCTTTCACAGAATCCTCAAAGACAGACTTTTCAAACGAAAATGTAGAGTAAGCTTTAACCCTCTATAATGAATGCACACGTCAGAGAGCAGTTTCCTGGTAGGCTTTGTGGGTTTTATTTCAGGAAAATACATTTTTCATCATAGACTTCCATGTGCTCAGAAATATTACATTTTCAGTTTTACAGGAACAGTGTTCAAACACTGCCTTATGAGAAAAGAGGTATAATACCCTGTGTGGAATGCCCATATTACAGAGCAGTTTCTCAGAAAGCTTCTATCCATTTTTTATCTGAAGATATCTCCTTTTTCACCATAGGCCTGAATGTGCTCCCGAACGCTTCTTCCCAGATCCATCCATGACGGAGTTTCCAAACTGCATATTATAAGGAAAGTTTTATCTATGTGAGATGAATAAACGTATCTATCACAAGCAGCTTCACAAAAGTCTTCTTTCCAGAAATCTTAAGACGACACAGAGCAGTTTCACAGAAAGCTTCCTTCTGCATTTTACCTGAGGATATTTCTTTCTCCAAATTCTAAAGAGCGTTCCCAAATGTTCTTCCTCAGATTCTAAAAACACTGATTTCAAACTGCTCAATCCAAAGAATGGTTTAACTCTATGAGATGAATACACACATCACAAAGCCGTTGCTCAGAATACTTCTTTCCAGTTTGCATCGGAAGACGTTTCCTTGCTCACCACAAGACTCCAGGTGCCACATAATATCCCTTCACAGATTCCTCAAAGACAGAGTTTCCAAACTGGACATCATAGAGTAAGCTTTAGCTCTGTGAAATGAATGCACATATCAGAGAGCAGTTTCTTGGACTCCTTCTCTCTGGGTTTTATTTTAGGATATTTCACTTTCCACCATAGTCTTTATTGCGCTACGAAATATCACTTTTTCGATTTTACAGGAACAGTGTTCAAACACTGCCTTATGAGAAAAGGGTTATAACTCCCTGAGTGGAATGCACACATAACAATGCTGTTTCTCAGGAAGATTCTCTCCAGTTTTTATCTGAAGATATTTACTTTTTCAACATAGGGCTGAATGTGCTCTCAAACGTTGCTTCGTGAATCCGTCCATGACGGAGTTTCAAAAATGCATAATAGAAGGAAATTTTTATCTATGTGAGATGAGTAAACATATCTATCACAAAGCAGTTTAACAGAAAGATCCTTTCAGTTTTTGTCTGAGTATATTTCCTTTTTCACCACAGCCATCCATATGCTCCCGAATGTCCCCTGATAGCATATTCTCCAAAAGGGATTCCCCAATCCTCTATGAGAAGAAAAGTGTAAATCTGTGAGGGGAATGCACACTTCACAAAGCAGCTACTCCGAAATCTTCTCTCCAGTTTCTGTCTGAATGTATTTCCGTTTTCACCATAAGCCTTAAAGTGCTCCTGAGTATCCCTTAGCTGACTAAACTTTAACAGTGTTAGAATACTGCTCAGTGAAAACAGAAGCTTATCTGTGCAAGTGGAATTCACATGACACAAAGCAGTTTCACAGAAAGCTTCCTTCTGGTTTTTATCGGAGGGTATTTCTTTTTCAGAATATTCTTTAGAGCATTCCCAAGTGTCCTTTCTCAGGTTCCACACAAAGAGTGATTTCAAACTGCTCAATCCAAAGAATGATTAACTCTATGAGATGAATGCACATATCACAAAGCAGTGGCTCTGAAAGCTTCTCTTCAGTTTTCAATGAAAGACATTTCCTTGCTCGCCACAGGCCTCTGGTTGCCACTAAATATCCCTTTGCAGAATCCTCAAAAACAGACTTTTCAAACTGGGAATTGTAGAGTAATCTCTAACCCTCTGAATGAATGCATATGTCAGAGAGCAGTTTCTTGAAATTCTTCTTTCTGGATTTTATTTCAGGATATTTCACTTTTCACTGTAGTCTTCCATCGCTCCAAAATATTACTTTTTCGGTTTGACAGGAACAGTGTTCAAACACTGCCTTAGGAGAAAAGTGGTATAACTCCCTGAGTGGAATGCACACATCACAAAGCAGTTTCTAAGAAAGCCTCTCTCCAGTTTATATCTGTAGATATCTCCTTTTTCTCCCTAGGCATGAATGTGCTCCCGAATGTCCCTTCACAGATCCATCCATGACGAAATTTTCAAACTGCGTAATATAAGGAAAGATTCATCTGTGTGAGATGAATAAACATACCTATCACAAAGCAGTTTCACAGAAATCTTCTTTCCAGTTTTTGTCTGAGGATATTTCTTTTTCACCATAGCCATCCATATACTCCTGAATATCCCTTGGTAGCCTTTTCTCCAAAAGGGATTCCAAGTCCTCTATGAGAAGAAAGGTACAATTCTGTGAGTGGAACACACACGTCACAAAGCAACTCCTCGGAAAGCTTCTCTCCAGTTTCTATCTGAAGATATTTCCTTTTTCACCTTAAGCCTCAAAGCGCTCCCGAATGTCCCCTTGCAGACTAAACAAAAACAGTGTTAGAATACTGCTCAATGAAAACTGAAGCTTAACTGTGTGAGTGGAATTCACAGGACACAGAGCAGTTTCACAGAAAGCTTCCTTCTGGTTTCTATCTGAGGTTATTTCTTTTTCTGCATATTCTAAAGAGCATTCCCAAATGTCCTTTCTCAGATTCCACAGGAAGTGTGATTTCAAACTGCTCAATCCAAAAAATGGTTTAACTCTCTGCGATAAATACAAACATCAAAAAAGTGTTGCTCAGAAAGCTTCTCTCCAATTTTCAATGGAAGACATTTCCTTGCTCGCCACAGACTTCCTGTTGTCACTTAATATCCCTTCACAGAATCCTCAAAGATAGACTTTCTAAACTGGTAAATGTAGAGTAAGCTTTAACTCTGTGAAATGAATGGACATGCCAGAGAGTAGTTTCTTGGAATGCTTCTTTCTGGATTTCATTGGACAACATTTCACTTTTTGCCATAGTCTTCAACGTGCTCTGAACATCACTTTTTTACTTTTACAGATTCAGTGTTCAAACAGTGCCTTATGAGAAGAAAGGTGTAAATCGCTGAGTGAAATGCACACATCACTAAGCAGTTTCTCAGAAAGCTTCTCTCCAGTTTTTTCTGATGATATTTCCTTTTTCACCATAGGCCAGAATGTGATCCCGAATATCCCTTCGTGGAGCTATCCATGCAGAGTTCCCAAGCTGCATAATGTAAAGAAAGCTTTGTCTATGTGAGAAGAATACACATATCACAGAGCAGTTTCACAGAAAGCTTCTTTCCAGTTTTAGTCTGAGGCTATTTCCCTTTTCACCATGTTCGTCAATATGCCTCCGAATATCTCTTGGTACCTTTTCCTTCAAAAGGGCTTCCCCAATGCTGTATGAGAAGAGAGGTATAACACTGTGAGTGGAATGCATATGTCATGAAGCAGTTCCTCTTAAAGCTTCTCTCCAGTTTCTATCAGAACATATTTCCTTTTTCACCATAAGTCTCAAAGTGCTTCTGAATATCCCTTCGAACCCTAAACATAAACAGTGTTAGAGAACTGGTCAATGAAAAGGGAACCTTAACTGAGCGAGAGGAATTCACATGATACTTAGAAGTTCCGCAGAAATCTTCCTTCTGGTTTTTATCTGAGGCTATTTCTTTATCCATATTCTAAGGAGTGTTCCCAAATGTCCTAAATCAGATTCCATAGAAACAATGATTTCAAACTGCTCAATCCAAAGAATGATTTAACTCTATGAGGTGAATACACAAGTCACAAAGCAGTTGCTCAGAAAACTTCTCTCCAGTTTTTATCTGATGATTATTTTCTTTTTCACCATAGACCCAAACGTGAACCCGAATATCCCTTCTTGGATCCATCCATGATGGAGTTTCCAAGCTGCATATTGTAAAGAAAGCTATGTGAGATGAACGAGCATAGCAAAAAGCAGATTCGCAGAAAACTTCTCTCCAGTTGTTATCTGAAGGTATTTCCAATTTCCCCATTGAATGTGCTCACGAATGTCCCTTCGTGAATCCTTCCATGATGAAGCTTCAAAACTGCATAATAGAAAGAAAGTTTTATCTATGTGAGATGAATAGACGTATCTATCACAAAGCAGTTTCAGAGAAAGCTTCTTTCCAGTTTTTGTCTGAAGATATTTCCTTTTTCACCAGTCGTTCATATACTCCCGAATCTCCCCTGGTAGCTTTTTCTCCGAACAGGATTCCCAAATCCTCTATGAGAAGAAAAGCAAAACTCTGTGAGTGGAATGCACACATCACAAAGCAGCTCCTCGGAAATCTTCTCTCCAGTATATATCTGAAGATATTTCCATTTTCACCAAAAGCCTCAAAGTGCTCCTGAGTACCCCTTAGCTGACTAACCTAAAACAGTATTAGAATACTGCTCAATGAAAATAGAAGCTTAACTGTGTGAGTGAAATTCACGTGATCTAGAACAGTTTCACAGAAAGTTTCCTTCTGGTTTTTATTGAAGGGTATTACTGTTTCAAAATATCCTTAAGAGCGGTCCCTAACATCCTTTCTCAGGTTCCACAGAAACAGTGATTTCTAACTGCTCAATCCAAAAAATGATTTATCTCTGTGAGATGAATACACACATCACAAAACAGTTTCTCTGAAAGCTTCTCTCCAGTTTTCATCGGAAGACGTTTCCTGTCTCACCACCGCCTCCAGGTGACACTTAATATCCCTTCACAGATTCCTCAAAGACAGAGTTTCCAAACTGGACAAAGTGGTGTAAGTTTAACTCTCTGAAATGAATGCACTGGTCAGAGAGCAGTTTCTTGGAATGCTTCCTTCTCGTTTTTATTTCAGGATATTTCACTTTTCGCCATAGTCTTCAAGGCACTGCAAAATATCACCTTTTCTGGTTTAAGGAACAGTGTTCAAACACTGCCATATGAGAAAAGAGGTATAACTCCCTGAGTGGAATGCACACAACACAAAGCAGTTTCTCAGAAAGCTTCTCTCCAGTTTTTATCTGAAGATATTTCCTATTTCCCCACAGGCCTGAATGTGCTCCCAAATGTCCCTTCACGAATCTGTCCATTACACCATCTGAAAACTGCGTAATTGAAAGACAATTTTATCTACCTGAGATGAATAGACATATATATCCAAAACAGTTTCAGAGAAAGCTTCTTTCCAGTTTTTTTCTGCGGCTGTTTCCCTTTTCACCTTAGCCGACCACATACTCCTGAATGTCCCCTGGTAACTTTTTCTGGAAACGGGATTCCCCAATATCAGAGGGTATTTCTTTTTCAGCATATTCTTAATGTCCTTTCTCAGGTTCCACAGAAACAGTCATTTCAAACTGCTCTATCCAAAGAATGATTTAACACTATGAGATGAATACGCACATCACGAAGCAGTTGCTCCAAAAGCTTCTCTCCAGTTTTCATCAGAAGACGTTTCCTTTCTCACCACAAGCCTCCGGATGCCACTTAATATCCCTTCACAGATTCCTCAAGACAGAGTTTCCATACTGGGCAACGTTGTGTAAGTTGAACTCTCTGAAATGAATGCACACATCAGAGAGCAGTTTCTTGAACTCTTCTTTCTGGGTTTTATTTCAGGATATTTCACTTTTTGCCACAGTCTTCAATGCACCGCAAAATATCACTTTTTCAGTTTTACAATAACAGTGTTCAAACAGTGCCTTAAGAGAAAAGAGGTATATATTCCTGAGTGAAATGCAAACATCACAAAGCAGTTTCTCAGAAAGCTTCCCTTCAGTTTTTATCTGAACATATTTCCTATTTCCCCAGAGGCCTGAATGTGCTCCCAAATGTCCCTTTGCGAATCCGTCCATGACATAGTTGCAAAATTGCGTAAGAGAAAGAAAGTTTTATCTATGTGAGATGAATAGATATATCTATCACAAAGCAGTTTCACAGAAAGCTTCTTTCCAGGATTTGTCTGTGAATATTTCCAAGTTTCACCATAGTCGTCCATATACTCCTGAATGTCCCTTGGTAGCTTTTTCTCCAAAAGAGATTCCCCAATTCTGTAAACGAAGAAAAGTATAACTCTGTGAGTGAAACACATATGTTACAAAGCAGTTCCTCAGAAAGCTTCTCTACAGTTTCCATCTGAAAGTATTTTCTTTTTCACCATAAGCCTCAAAGTGCTCCCGAATATCCCTTCGCACACTAAACAAAAACAGTGTTAGAATACTCCTCAATGAAAAGAGAAGCTTAACTGAGCAAGCAGAATTCACATGACAGAGAGCAGTTTCACAGAAAGCTTCCTTCTGGTTTCTGTCTGAGGGTATTTCTTTTTCAGCATATTCTAAAGAGAGTTTCCAAATGTTCTTTCTCAGATTCCTCAGAAACAGAGATTTCAAAGTGCTCAATCCAAAGAATGATTTAACTCTATGAGATGAATACACACATCACAAAAGAGTGGCTCAGAAAACTTCTCTCCTGTTTTCAACGGAAGAGATTTCCTTGCTCACCACAGGCCCCCGGGCGCCACTTAATAGCTCTTTGCTGATTCCTCAAAGACAGACTTTCCAAACTGGGCAATGTAGAGTAAGCTTTAATTCTGTGAAATGAATGCGCACATCAGAGAGCTGCTTCTTGGAACACTTCTTTCTGGGTTTTATTTGAGGATAGTTCAATTTTCAGCATAGTCTTCAATTTCTCAGAAGCTTTCTGAGAAACTGCTTTGTGATGTGTGCATTCCACTCAGGGAGTCATACCTCTTTTCTCATAAGGCAGTGTTTGAACACTGGTCCTGTAAAACTGAAAAACTGATATTTCGGAGTGCATTGAAGACTATGTCGAAAAGTGAACTATCCTCAAGTAGAACCCAGAAAGAAGAGTTCCAAGAAACTGCTCTCTGATATGTGCATTCACTTCACAGAATTAAAGCGTACTCTACATTGCCCATTTTGCAAACTCTGTCTTTGAGGAATATGCGAAGGGATATTAAGTGGTGCCCCGGAGGCCTGTGGTGAGCAAGGAAATGTCTTCCCATGAAAACTGGAGAGAAGCATTCTGAGCTACTGCTTTGTGATGTGTGTATTCATTTCATAGTGTAAAACCATTGCTTAGATTGAGTAGTTTGAAATCACTGTTTCTGTGGTATCTCAGGAAGGACATTTGGGACCATTCTTTGGAATATGCAGAAATAAATATCCTCTGATGAAAACCAGAAGGAAGGTTTCTGTGAAACTGCTATGTATTATGTGAATTCCTCTCACTCAGTTAAGCTTCCCATTTCATTGAAGAGTTTTCTAACCCTGTCTATGTTTAGTGTGCGAAGGGATATTCGGAAGTGCTTTGAGTCTTACAGTAAGAAAGGAAATATGTTCAGATGGAAACTAGAAAGAAGCTTTTCAAGGAACTGCTCTGTGACGTGTGCATTTCACTCACTGTATTGTCCGTCTCTTCTCATACAGCAACGGGGAAACCCTTTTGGAAAATAAGATACCAAGTGATATCCAGGAGCATATTGACACCTACGGTGGAAAGGAAAGGAGTCTCAGAAAAAAACTGGAAAGAAGCTTTCTATGGAACTGCTCTGTGATATCTGTATTCACATCACATAGAAAAAGCTTTGTGTACATTACACAGCTTGGAAACTCTGTCTTGGACGGATCCATGAAGGGACATTGGGGAGCACATTCAGGACTATGGTGAAAATGGAAATATCTTCAGATAAAAAGTGGAGAGAAGCATTCTCAGAAACTGCTTTGTGATGTGTACATTGCACTCAGGGAATTATACCTCTTTTTTCATAAGGCAGTGTTTGAAACATGGTTCCTGTAAAACTGAAAAAGTAATATTTCAGAGCGCATTGAAGACTATGGCGAAAATTGAACTATTCTCAAATAAAACCCAGAAAGAAGCGTTCCAAGAAGCTGCTGTCTGATATGTGCATTCATTTCATAGAGTGAAATCTTACTCTACATTGCCCAGTGTGGAAACCCTGTTTCTGAGGAATCTGCAAATGGATATTAAGTGTCGCCTGGAGGCCTGTGATGAGCAAGGAAATGTCTTTCATTGAAAACTGGAGAGAAGCTTTCTGAGCAACTGCTTTGTGATGTGTTCATTCATCTAATAGAGTTAAATCATTCTTTGGATTGAGCAGTTTGAAATCAGTGTTTCTTTGGAACTTGAGAAAGGCCATTTGGGAACAGTCTTTAGCATATGGTGAAAAAGAAATACCCTCAGATAAAAACGAGAAGGAAGCTTTCTCTAAAACTGCTCTTGGTTTTGTGAATTCCATTCACACAGTTCCACTTCTCTTTTTATTGAGCAGTATTCTACCCTGTTTTTGTTTAGTCTGCGGAGTGATATTCGTTAGCACTTTGAGGCTTATGGTGAAAACGGAAATATCTTCAGACAGAAACAGGGAAGAAGCTTTCCGAGGAGCTGCTTTTTGACATGTGCATTCCACTCACAGAGATATACATTTCTTCACTTAGAGGATTGGTGAACCTCTTCTGGAGAAAAAGCCACCAAGGGACGTTCAGGAGTATATGGACGGCTATGGTGAAAAAGGAAATATCCTCAGAGAAAAACTGGAAAGAAACTTTGTGTGAAACTGTTTTGTGATATGTTTATGCATCTCACATAGATAAAACTTTCTTTGTGTTACGCAGTTTGGAAACTCCATCATGGAAGAATCAGCAAAGGGACATTCGAGAGCACATTCAGGCCTATGGTGAAAAAGGAAATATCTTCAGACAAAAAATTGGGAGAAGCTTTATTAGAAATTGCTTTGTGAAGTGTGCATTCCACTCAGGGAGTTATACCTCTTTTCTCATAAGGCAGTGTTTGAATATAGTTCCTATAAAACCGAAAAAGTGATATTTCATAGATCATTGAAGACTGTGGCGAAAAGTGAAATATCCTCAAATAAAACCAAGGAAGAAGCATTCCAAGAAACTGCTCTTTGATATGTGCATTCATTTCACAGAGTTAAAGATTACTCTACGTTGCCCAGCTTGGAAATTCTGTCTTTGAGGAATCTGCTAAGGAATATATAGTGGCGGCCCAGGCTTGTGGTGAGTAAGGAATTGTCTTCTGATTAAAATGGGAGAGAAGCTTTCTGAGCAACTGCTTTGTGATGTGTGTATCCATCTTCTACAGATGAACCATTCTTTGGATAAAGCCTTTGAAATCACTGCTTCTGTGGAATCTGAGGAAGGACATTGGGAATGCTCTTTAGAATCTGGAGAAAGAAATATCCTCAGGTAAAAACCAGAAGAAAGCTTTCTGTGAAAATGCTCTGTGCCTTGTGAATTCCTCTCACTCAATTAAGCTTCTCTTTTCAGTGAGCAGTTTTCAAACATGGTTTATGTGTAGCGTGCGAAGGGGTATTCGAGAGGGATTTGAGGCTTACCGTGAAAAAGGAAATATGTTCAGATAGAAACTGGAGAGAAGCTTTCCGAGGAACTGCTTAGTGCCGTGTGATTTCCACTCACAATGTTACACCTCTCTTATCATACAGCATCAGGGAAACCCTTTTGGACAAAAACGTAACAAGGGATACTGGGAGCATATTGATGAATATGGTGAAAAGGGAAATAGCCTCAAGGAAAAGCTGGAAAGAAGCTTGCTGTGAAACTACTCTGTGCTATGTGTATTCATCTCACATAGATAAAGCTTTCTTTACATTATGCAGCTTGCAAACTCTGTCATGGGCAGATCTGCGGTGGGATATTCAGGAGAAAATTCTGGACTATGGTGAAAAAGGAAATATGTTCAGATAAAAACTGGAAAGAAGCTTTCTGTGATTCTGCTTTATGCTATGCTTATTCATCTCACATAGATAAAGCTTTCTTTACATTATGCAGCTTGGCAACTCTGTCATGGACGGAATCACAAAGGGACATTCGGGAGCACATTCAGGCCTATGGTGAAAAGGAAAGATCTTCTGATAAACCCGGAGACAAGTTTTATGTGAAACTGCTTTCTGATGTGTGCATTCCACTCAGGGAGTTAGACCTCTTTTCTCATAAGGCAGTGTTTGAACACTGTTCCTGTAAAACCAAAAATGTTATATTTTGAAGTGCATTGAAGACTATGGGGAAAAGTGATCTGTCCTCAAATAAAACCCAGAAATAAGCCTTCCAAGAAACTGTTCTCTGAGATATATATTCACCTCACAGAGTTAAAGCTTACTCTACATTGCCGAGTTTGGAAAGTCTCTCTTTGAGGAATCTGTGAAGTTGCATTAAGTGGCACCCGGAGGACTGTGTTGAGCCAGGAAATGTCTTCCTTCGAAAACTGGAGAGAATCTTTCTGAGCAACTGCTTTGTGATGGGTGTATTCATCTCATAGAGTTAAATCACCCTTTGGAAGGAGCAGTTTGAAATAACTGTTTCTGTGGAATGTGAGGAAGGACATTTGGGAATGCTCTTTAGAATATGGAGAAAGAAATATCCTCATATAAAAACCAGAAGAAATCTTTCTGTGAAACTGCTATGTGTTGTGTGAATTCCACTCACTCAGTTAATCTTCTCTTTTCATGGAGCACTTTTCTAATACTCTTTATGTTTAGCATGTGAAGGAATATTCGGGAGTACTTTGAGGCTTACAGTGAAAAAGGAAATACGTTCAGAGAGAAACTGGAGGGAGGCTTTCCGAGGAACTGTTTTGTGACCAGTGCATTTTACTCACAGTGTTATGCCTCTCTTTTTATAAAGGATTGGGGAATGTCTTTTGGAGAAAAAGATACCAAGGGACATTTGGGTGTATATGGACGGCTATGATGAAAAAGGAAATATCCTCAGAGAAAAACTGGAAAGAAGCTTTCTGTGAATCTGTTTTTTGTAATTTTTATTCATCTCACATAGATAAAGCTTTCTTTACATTACACAGCTTGGGAACTCTGTCATGGAAGGATCTGCAAAGGGACATTCGGGAGCACATTCAAGACGATTTTGAAAATGGAAATATCTCAGATACAAACTGGAGAGAAACTTTGTGAGAAACTGCTTTGTGATGTGGACATTCCACTCAGGGAGTTATACTTCTTTTCTCATAATGCAGTGTTTGAACACGTTTCCTGTAAAACTGAAAATGTGATATTTCAGAGCGAATTGAAGACTATAAATATACTCCCGAATATCCCTTGGTATCCTTTTCTCCAAAAGGGATTCCCAAATCCTCTATGAGAAGAAAGGTACAGTTCTGTGAGTGGAAAACACACGTCACAAAGAAGCTCCTCGGAAAGCTTCTCTCCAGTTTCTATCTGAAGATATTTCCTTTTTCACCTTAAGCCTTAAAGTGCTCCGGAATATCCCCTTGCAGACAAAACAAAAACAGTGTTATAATACTGCTGAATGAAAACAGAAGCTTAACTGTGCGAGTGGAATTCATATGACACAGAGCAGTTTTACAGAAAGCTTCCTTCTGGTTTCTATCTGAGGTTATTTCTTTTTCAGGATATTCTAAAGAGCTTTCCCAAATGTCCTTTCTCTATTCCACAGGAAGTGTGATTTCAAACTGCTCAATCAAAAGAATGGTTTAACTCCATGAGATGAATACAAACATCACAAAAGTGTTGCTCAGAAAGCTTCTCTTCAATTTTCAATGGAAGACAATTCCTTGCTCGTCACAGTCTTCCTGTTGCCACTAAACATCCCTTCACAGAATCCTCAAAGATAGATTTTCCAAAATGGGAAATGTAGAGTAAGCTTTAACTCTGTGAAATGAATGGACATGTCAGAGAGTAGTTTCTTGGAATGCTTCTTTCTGGGTTTTATTGGACGATATTTCACTTTTTGCCATAGTCTTCAACATGCTCCGAACATCACTTTTTTACTTTTACAGAAAGAGTGTTCATACAGTGCCGTATGAGAAGAAAAGTATAAATCCCTGAGTGGAATGCACACATCACCAAGCACTTTCTCAGAAAGCTTCTCTCCAGTTTTTATCTGATGATATTTCCTTTTTCACCATAGGCCAGAATGTGATCCCGAATATCCCTTCATGGAACCATCCATGACAGGGTTTCCCAGCTGCGAAATGTAGAGAAAGATTTATCTATGTGAGATGAATACACATATATAAGAACAGTTTCACAGAAAGGGTTTCCTAGATGCTGTATGAGAAGAGGTATAAACTGTGAGTGGAATGCACACGTCACAAAGCAGCACTTCGGAAATCTTTACTCCAGTTTCTATCAGAACATATTTCATTTTCCACTGTAAGCCGCAAAGTGTTCCCGAATATCACTACGCACACTAAACATAAACAGTGTTAGGAAACTGCTCAATGAAAAGTGAAGCTTAACTGGGCGAGTGGAATTCACACGACACAGAGCAGTTTCACAGGAAACTTGCTTCTGGTTTTTATCTGAAGGTATTTGTTTTTCAGCATATTCTAAAGAGCGTTCCCATTTTTGCTTTCTCAGGTTCCACAGAAACAGTGATTTCAAACTGCTCAATCGAAAGAATGATTTAGCTCTACGAGATGAATACACACATCACAAAGCAGTTGTTCAGAAAGCTTCTCTCCAGTTTTCAAGGGAAGACATTTCCTTGCTCACCACAGGCCTCTGGGCACCACTTAACATCCCTTTGCAGATTCCTCAAAGATGCAGTTTACAAATTGGGCAATGTAGAGAAAGTTTTATCTCTGTCATATGAAAACACATATCAGAGAGCAGTTTCTTGGAAGGCTTCCTTCTGGGTTTTATTTGAGGATATTTCACTTATCGCCATAATCCTCAATGTGCTCCTCAATCCTCAGTGTGAAATATCACTTTTTTGGTTTTACAGGAACAGTGTCCAAACATTGCCTTATGAGAAAAGAGGTATAACTCCCTGAGTGGAATGCACACATAACAAAGCAGTTTCTCAGAAAGCTTCTCTCCGGTTTTTGTCAGAAGATATTTCGACTTTCCCCATAGTCCTGAATGTGCTCCCGAAGGTCCCTTCATCGATTCATCCATGACAATGTTTCCAAGCTGCATAAGTTAAAGAAAGCTTTATCTATGTGAAATGAATAGACATTGCAAAAAGCAGATCCACAGAAATCTTCTTTCCACTTTTTACTTTAGATATTTCTTCTTTCCCCATAGTCCTGACTGTGCTCCTGAATGTCCCTTTGCGGATCCATCCATGACAGAGTTTCCAAGCAGCGTAATGTAAAGAAAGCTTTATCTATGTGAGGTGAATACAAATAACACAGAGCAGTTTCACAGAAAGATTTTTTCCAGTTTTTGTCTGAGGCTATTTCTCCTTTCTCCATCTGCGTCAATATGCTACCAATATGCTATCCCTTGGTAGCTTTTTCTCCAAAAGGTCTTCACTGATGCTGTATGAGAAGAGAAGTATAACACTGTGAGTGGAATACACATGTCACAAAGCAGTTCCTCGGAAAGCTTCTCTCCAGTTTCGGTCTGAACATATTTCCTTTTTCATGCTAACCCTCAAAGTGGTCCCGAATATCCCTTCACACGCTAAACATAAACAGGGTCAGAAAACTGCTCAATGAAAACAGAGGTAAAACTGAGTGAGAGGAATTAAAAAGACACAGAGCAGTTTCACAGAAAGCACCTTTCTGGATTTACCTGAGGATATTTCTATCTCCATATTCCAAGGAGCATTCCCAAATGTCCTTCCTCAGATTACACACAAACAGTGATTTCAAACTGCTCAATCCAAACAGTAGTTTAACTCTTTGAGTCCAATACACACATCACAAAGCAGTTTCTCTGAAACCTTCCCTCCAGTTTTTATCTGAAGTTATGTCCTATTTTCCCACAGTCCTGCATGTGCTCCCAAATGTCTCTTCGCGAATTCGTCCATGACGCAGTTTCAAAACTGCGTTATAGAAAGTTTTATCTCTTAGAAATGAATAGACATATCTATCACAAAGCAGTTTCACAGAAAGCTTCTTTCCAGTTTTTGTCTGAGGAGATTAACTTTTCCAACATAGCCATCCATATACTCCCGAATGTCCCCTGGTAGCTTTTTCTGCTGACAGGATTCCCCAATCCTCTATGAGAAGAAAAGTATAACTCTGTGAGTAGAATGCATATGTCACAAAGCAGCTCCTCGGAAATCTTCCCTCCAGTATCTATCTGAAGATATTTCCGTTTTCACGGAAACCTCAAAGCACTCCCGAGTATCCCTCAACTGAGAAACCTAAAACAGTGTTAGAATACTGCTTAATGTAAACAGAAGGTTAATTGTGCGAGTGCAATTCCCGTGACCTAGAGCAGTTTCACAGAAAGTTTCCTTCTGGTTGTTATTGGAGGGTATTTCTTTTTCAACATATTCTTAAGAGCGTTCCCAAATGTCCTTTCTCAGGTTCCACAGAAACAGTGATTTCAAACTGCTCTATCCAAAGAATGATTTAACTCTATGAGATGAATACACACATCACAAAGTAGTGGCTCCGGAAGCTTCTCTCCAGTTTTCATCAGAAGACGTTTCCTATCTCACCACAAACCTCCATGGAAAACTTAATATCCCTTCACAGATTCCTAAAATACAGAGTTTCCAAACTGGGCAACGTAGTGTAAGCTTTAACTCTCTGAAATGAATGAACACGTCAGAGAGCAGTTTCTTGGAACACTTCTTTCTGGGTTTTATTTCAGGATATTTCACTTTTCACCATAGAGTTCAATGAGCTGCAAAATCTCACTTTTTCAGTTTTACAGGAACAGTGTTCAAACACTGCCTTATGAGAAAAGAAGTATAACTCCCTGAGTGGAATACACACATCACAAAGGAGTTTTTCAGAATGCTTCTCTCCAGTTTTTATCTGAAGTTATCTTGTATTTCCCCATAGGCCTGAATGTGCTCCCGAATATTCTTTCGCGAACCCGTCCATGATGCAGTTCAAAACTGCGTAATAAAAAGAAAGTTATATCTATGTGAGATGAATAAACATATCAAACACAAAGCAGTTTCACAGAAAGCTTCTTTCCAGATTTTGTCTGAGGATACTTACTTTCTCACCATAGCCGTCCATATACACCCAAATGCCCCCTAGTAGAATTTTCTCCAAACGGGATTCCTCAATCCTCTATGAGAAGAAAGGAATAACTCTGTGAGTGGAATGCACACGTCACAAAGCAGGTCCTTGGAAATATTCTCTCCAGTATCTATCTGAAGGCATTTCCTTCTTCACCATAAGTCCCAAACTGCTGACAAGTATACCTTAGCTAACCTAAAACAGTGTTAAAATGCTGCTCAATGAAAACAGAAGCTTAAATGTGCGAGTGAAATTCACGTGACCTAGAGCATTTTCACAGAAATTTTCCTTCTGGTTTCTATCGGATGGTATTTCTTTTTCTTTATATTCCTAAGAGCGTTCCCAAATGTTCTTTCTCAGGTTCCACAGAAACAGTGATTTCAAACTGCTCTATCCAAAGAATGATTTAACTCTATGAGAAGAATACAAACATCACAAAGCAGTTTCTCTGAAAGCTTCTCTCCAGTTTTCATCGGAAGACGTTTCCTTTCTCACGAGAAGCCTCTGGGCGCCACTTAATAGAACTTCACAGATTCCTCAAAGACAGAGTTTCCAAACTTTGCAACGTAGTGTAAGCTTTAACACTCTGAAATAAATGCACACGTCAGGGATCGGTTTCTTGGAACCCTTGTTTCAGGGTTTTATTTCAAGATATGTCACTTTTCACCATAGTCTTCAATGCGCTGCAAAATATCACTTTTTCAGTTTTACCGGAACAGTGTTCAAACACTACCTTATGAAAAAAACGGTATAGCTCCCTGAGTGGAATGCACACATCACAAAGTAGTTTCTCAGAAAGCTTCTCTCCAGTTTTTATCTGAAGATATCTCCTATTTCCCCAAAGGCCCGAATGTGCTCCCAAATATCCCTTCATGGATCCTTCCATGACGTAGTTTCAAAAGTGCAAAATAGAAAGAAAGTTTTATCTATGTGAGATTAACAGACATATCTATCACAAAGGAGTTTCACAGAAAGCTTTTTCCAGTTTTTGTCTCAGGATATTTCCTTTTTCACCATAGCTGTCCATACACTCCCGAATGTCTCCTGGTAGCATTTTCTCCAAACGAGATCCCCAGTCCTCTATGAGAAGAAATGTATAACTCTTTGAGTGGAGTGCAAACATCACAAAGCAGCTCCTCGGAAAACTTCTCTCCAGGATCTCTCTGAAGATGTTTCCATTTTCACCATAAGCCTCAAAGTGCTCCCAAGTATCCCTTAGCTGACTAACCTAAAACAGTGTTAGAATACTGCTCAATGAAAATGGAAGCTTAACTGTGTGAGTGGCATTCACATGACATGGAGCTCTTTCACAGAAAGATTTTTCTGGTTTTTATCGGAGGGTATTTCCTTTTCAGCACTTTCTTAAGAGCGTTCCCAAATGTCCTTTCTCAGGTTCCACGAAAGAGTGATTTCAAACTGCTCAATCAAAAGAATGATGTAACTCTGTGAGATGAATCCACACATCACAAAGCAGTTGCTCAGAAAGCATCCCTCCAGTTTACAATGGAAGACATTTCCTTACTCGTCACAGTACCCGGTTGCCACTTAATATTCCATCGCAGAATCTTCAAAGACTGACTTTTCAAACTACGAAATGTAGAGTAAGCTTTAACTCTCTGAAGTGAAGGCACACGTCAGAGAGCAGTTTCTTGGAACACTTCTTTCTGGGTATTTTTTCAGGATATTTCACTTTTCACCATAGTTTTCCAGGCACTCGGAAATATTACTTTTTCGGTTTTATAGGAACAGAGTTCAAACACTACGTTATGAGACAAGAGGTATAACTCCCTGAGTGGAATGCACACATCACAAAGCAGTTTCTCAGAAAGCTTCTATCCACTTTTAATGTGAAGATATCTCCTTTTTCACTGTAGGCCTGAATATGCTCCCGAACGCTCCTTTGTGGATCCGTCTATGACGGAGTTTCCAAACTTCATAATATAAGGAAAGTTTTATCTCTGTGAGATGAATAAACGTATCTATCACAAAGCAGTTTCACAGAAATCTTCTTTTCAGTTTTTGTCTCAGGATATTTCCTTTTTCACCATAGCTGTCCCTATAGTCCCGAATGTCCCTTAGTAGCTTTTCCTCCAAAAGGCATTCCCCAATCCTCTATGAGAAGGAAAGTATAATTCTGTGAGTGAAATGCACATGTCACAAAGTGATTCCTCAGAAAGCTTCTCTTCATTTGCTATCTGAACACATTTCCTTTGTCACTGTAAGACTCAAAGTGCTTCTGAATATCCCTTCGCACGCTAAAGATAAACAGTGTTAGACAATTCTTCAATGAAAAGGGAAGTTTAACTGAGTGAGAGAAATTCACACAACACAGCCATTTCACAGAAAGCTTCCTTCTGGTTTTCATCTGAGGATATTTCTTTCTGCATATTCCAAAGAATGATCCCAAATGTCCTTCCTGAGATACCACAGAAAAAGGGATTTCAAACTGCTCAACCCAAGGAATGGTTTAACTCTATGAGATGAATACACACATCACAAAGGAGTTGCTCAGAAAGCTTCTCTCCAGTTATCATGGGAAGACATTTCCTTGCTCACCACAGGCCTCTGGGGCACCACTTAATATCCCTTCGCATATTCCTCAAAGACTGAGTTTGCAAATTGGGCAATGTGGAGTACGCTTTAACTCTGTGAAGTGAATGCACATATCTGAGAGCAGTTTCTTGGAATGAATCTTCCTGGGTTTTAGTCAGGATATTTCATTTTTTGCCATAGTCTTCAATGCACTGCAAAGTATCACATTTTCAGTTCTACAGGAACAGTGTTCAAACACTGCCTTATGAGAAAAGACGTAAAAATCCCTGAGTGGAATGCACACATCACAAAGCAGTTTCTCAGAAAACTTCTCTCCCGTGTTTATCTGGAGATATTTCCTATTACTCCACAGGCCTGAATGTGCTCCCAAATGTCCCTTCGCGAATCCGTCCGTGATGCAACTTCAAAACTGCGTAATAGAAAGAAAGATTTATCTATGTGAGATGAATAGACGTATTGATCACAAAGCAATTTCACAGAAAGCCTCTTTCCAATATTTGTCTGAGGATACTTACTTTTTCACCATAGCCATCCATATACTCCCGAATGTTCCCAGTAGCGTTTTCTCCAAACGGGATTCCCCAATCCTCTTTCAGAAGAAAAGTATAACTCTGAGAGTGAAATGTCCACATCACAAGGCAGCTCCTCAGAAATCTTCTCTCCAGTATCTATCTGAAGACATTTTCGTTTTCACCATAAGCCTCAGAGTGCTCCAAAGTATCCCTTAGCTGACTAACCTAAAACAGTGTTAGAATACTGCTCAACGTAAACAGAAGATTAACTATGTGAGTGAAGTTCAGGTGACCTTGAGCAGTGTCACAGAAAGTTTCCTTCTGGTTTCTATTGCAGGGTATTTCTTTTTCAGCATATTCCTAAAAGCGTTCCCAAATGTCCTTTCTCAGGTTCCACAAACAGTGATTTCAAACTGCTCAATTCAAGGAATGATTTAATTCTATGAGATAAATACACACATCACAAAGCAGTTTCTCTGAAAGCTTCTCTCCAGTTTTCATCGGAAGATGTTTCCTTTCTCACCACAGGCCTCTGGGCACCACTTAATATCCCTTCACCGATTCCTCAAAGACAGAGTTTCCAAACTGGGCAACGTAGTGTAAGCTTTAACGCTCTGAAACGAATGCACACGTCAGAGAACAGATTCTTGGAGCACTTCTTTCTTGGTTTTATTTCAGGACATTTCACTTTTTGCCATAGTCTTCAGTGCACTGCAAAATATCACTTTTTCAGTTTTACAGGCACAGTGTTCAAATACTGCCTTATGAGAAAAGAGGTATAACTCCCTGAGTGGAATGTACACATTAGAAAGCAGTTCCTCAGAAAACTTCTCTTAAGTATTTATCTGAAGTTATCTCCTATTTCCCCACAGGCCTGAAAGTGCTCCCAAATGTCCCTTTGCGAATCTGTCCATGACGAATTTTCAAAAGTGCGTAATAGAAAGGAAGTTTGATCTATGTGAGATGAATAGACATATGTACCACAAAGAAGTTTCACATAAAGCTTCTTTTCAGTTTTTGTCTGAGGATACTTCCTTTTTCACTGTAGCCACCCATATACTCCTGAATGTCCCCTGGTAGCTTTTTCTGCAAATGGGATTCCCCAATCCTCTCAGAGAAGAAAAATATAACTCTGTGAGTGGAGTGCACACGTCACAAAGCAGCTCCTCGGAAATCTTCTCTCCAATATCTATCTGAAGATATTTCCATTTTCATAGGAGCCTCAAATGCTAATGAGTATCCCTTAGCTGACTAACCAAAAACAGTGTTAGAATACTGCTCAACGAAAACCGAAGCTTAACTATGCGAGTGGACTTCACGTGACCTAGAGAAGTTTCACAGAAAGCTCCTCCTGGTTTTTATCGGAGGGTATTTCTTTATCAGCATATTCCTAAGCATGTTCCAAAATGTCCTTTCTCAGGTTCCACAGGAACAGTGATTTCAAACTGCTCAATCCAAGAATGATTTAACTCTATGAGATGAATGCATACATCACAATGTTGTTGCTCAGAATCCTTCTCTCCAGTTTTCATCAGAAGACGTTTCCTTTCTCACCAGAATCCTCCAGGCGCCATTAATATACCTTTACAGATTCCTCAAAGACAGAGTTTCCATATTGGGCAACGTAGTGTAAGCTTTAACTCTCTGAAATGAATACACACGTCAGAGAGCAGTTTCGTGCAACACTTCTTTCTGGGTTTCATTTCCGGATTTTCACTTTTCACCATAGTCTTCAATGCGCTGCAAAATATCACTTTTTCAGTGTTATAGGAACAGTGTTCAAACACTGCTTTGTGAGAAAAGAGCTATAACTCCCTGAGTGGAATGCTTACATCACAAAATAGTTTCTCAGGAAACTTCTCTCCAGTGTTTATCTGAAGATCTCTCCTTTTTCCTCTTAGATCTGAATGGGCTCCCGAATGTCTTTTCACAAATGTGTCCATGACAAAGTTTCAAAATTGCATAATAGAAATAAAGTTTTATCTATGTGAGATGAATAGACATATGTATCACAAAGCAGTGTCACAGAAAGCTTCTTTCCACTTTTTGTCTGAGGATATTTTCTTTTTCACCATAGCTGTCCATATACTCGCTAATGTCTCCTTGTAGCTTTTTCTCCAAATGGGATTTCCCAGTCCTCTATGAGAACAAAAGTATAACTTTGTGAGTGGAATGCAGACGTCAAAAAGCAGCTCCTCAGAAATCTTCTCTCCAGTATCTCTCTGAAGATATCTCTGTTTTCATCAACAGCCTAAGAGTACTCTCGAGAATCCCTTAGCTGAGTAACCTAAAATGGTGTTAGAATACTGTTCAATGAAAACAGAAGCTTAACTGTGTGAGTGGAATTCATGTACCTAGAGCAGTTTCACAGAAAGTTTCCTTCTGGTTTCTATCGCAGGGTATTTCTTTTTCAGCATATTCCTAAAACTGTTCCCAAGTGTCCTTTCTCAGGTTCCACAAAAACAGTGATTTCAAACTTCTCAATCCAAAGAATGATTTAACTCTATGCGATGAATACATACATCACATAACTGTTGCTCAGAATCCTTCTCTCCAGTTTTCATTGGAAGACATTTCCTGTCTCACCAGAAGCCTCCGGGCACCACTTAATATCCCTTCACAAATTCCTTAAAGACAGAGTTTCCAACCTGGGTAACATAGTGTAAGCTTTAACTCTCTGATATGAATGCACACGTCAAAGAGCAGTTTCTTGGAATTCTTTTTTCTGGGTTTTATTTCAGGACATTTCACTTTTCACCATAGTCTTCAATGCGTGGCAAAATATCACTTTTTCAGTTTTACAGGAACAGTGTTCCAACACTGCCTTATGAGAAAAGAGGTATAACTCCCTGAGTGGAATGCACACATCACAAAGTAGTTTCTCAGAAAGCTTCTCTCCAGTTTTTATCTGGAGATATCTCCTATTTCCCCACATGCCTGAATGTGCTGCCGAATGTCCCTTTGTGAATCCCTCCATGACTCAGTTTCAAAACTGCATAATATAAATAAGTTTTATCTATGTTAGATGAATAGACATATCTATCACAAAGCAGTTTCAGAGAAAGCTTTTTTCCGGTTTTTGTATAGGGATACATCCCTTTTTCACCATAGACGTCCATATACTCCCGAATGCCCCCTGGTAGCTTTTTCTCCAAACGTGATTCCCCAATCCTCTATGAGAAGAAAAGTATAACTCTGTGAGTGGAATGCACACGTCACAAAGCAGCTCCTCGGTAATATTCTTTCCAGTATCTATCTGAAAAATATTTCTGTTTTCACTGTAATCTTCAAGCGGTCCCGAGTATCCCTTAGCTGAGTAACCTAAAACAGTGTTAGAATACTGTTCAATGAAATCAGAGGCTTAACTGTGTGAGTGGACTTCACATGACCTAGAACACTTTCTTATGGTTTTTATCAGATGGTATTTCTTTCTCAGCATATTCTTAAGAATGTTCCCAAATGTCCTTTCTGAGGTTCCACAGAAACAGTGATTTCAAACTGCTCAATCCACAGAATGATTTAACTCTATGTGATGAAAACACACATCACAAAGCAGTTGCTCTGAAAGCTTGTCTCCAGTTTTCATCGGAAGACATTTCCTTTCTCACCAAAAGCCTCCGAGCGCCACTTAATATCCCTTCACAGATACCTCAAAGATGGAGTTTCCAAACTGGGCAATGTAGTGTAAGCTTTAACTCTCTGAAATGAATGCACGCGACAGAGAGCAGTTTTTTGGAAGGCTTCTTTCTGGGTTTTATTTCAGGATATTTAACTTTTCGCCATAGTCTTCAATGTGGTGCAAAATATCACATTTTCAGTTTGCAGGAACAGTGTTCAAACACTGCTTATGAGAAAAGAGGTATAACTCCCTGAGTGGAATGCACACATCGCAAAGCAGTTTCTCAGAAAGCTTCTCTCCAGTTTTTAGCTGAAGGTATCTCCTTTTTCATTGTAGGCCTGAATGTGCTCCAGAAATCCCCTTTGCAAATCCATCCATGATGCAGTTTCAAAATTGCGTAATATAAAGAAAATTTTATGTATGTGAGAATAATAGACATATCTTTTTCAAAGCACTTTCACAGAAAGCTTGTTTCCACTTTGTCTGAGGATATTTCCTTTTTCACCATAACGGCCAATAAACTCCCAAATGTCCCCTGGTAGCTTTTTCTCCAGATGCGATTCCCCAATCCTCTATGAGAAGAAAAGTATAACTCTGTGAGTGGAATGCACACGTCACAAAGCAGCTCCTCAGAAATCTTCTCTACAGTATCTATCTGAAAATATTTCCATTTTCACCATAAACCTGAAAGCACTCCCAAGTATTTCATAGCTGACTAACCTAAAACAGTCCTAGAATACGGCTCAATGAAAACAGAAACTTAACTGTGCGAGTGGACTTCAGGTGACCTACAGCAGTTTCATAGAAAGTTTCCTTCTGATTTTGACCAGCGGGTATTTCTTTTTCAGCATATTCTTAAGAGCATTCCCAAATGTCCTTTGTCAGCTTCGACAGAAACAGTGATTTCAAACTGCTCAATCCAAAGAATGATTTAACTTTCTGAGATGAATACACACATCACAAGGCAGCTGCTCCGACAGCTTCTCTCCAGTTTTCATTGAAAGATGTTTCATTTCGCACCTCAACCTTCCAGGCGCCACTTAATATCCTTTCACAGATTCCTCAAAGACAGAGTTTCCAAACTTTGCAAAATAGTGTAAACTTTAACTCTCTGAAATGAATGCACATGTCAGAGAGCAGTTTCTTGGAACACTTCATTTTGGGTTTTATTTCAGGATATTTCACTTTCCACCATAGGCTTCAACGCGCTGCAAAATAATACTTTTTCAGTTTTACAGGAACAGTGTTCAAACACTGACTTATGAGAAAAAGGTATAAGTCCCTGAGTGGAATGCTCACATCAAAAAGCAGTTTCTCAGAAAGCTTCTGTCCAGTTTTCATCAGAAGACATTACTTTTCTCACCATAAGCCTCCAGGGGCTACTAGTATCTCCTCACAGATTCCTCAGAGTTTCCAAACTGGGCAACGTAGTTTAAGCTTCAACTCCCTGAAATGAATGAACTAGTCAGAGACCAGTTTCTTGGAACACTTCTTTCTGTGTTTTATTTCACGACATTTCACTTTTTGCCATAGTCTTCAATGCACTGCAAAATATCAATTTTTCAGGTTTACAAGAACAGTGTTCAAACCTGCCTTATGAGAAAAGAGGTGTAACTCACTGAGTGGAATGCGCATATCACAAAGCAGTTTCTCAGAAAGCTTCTATCCATTTTTGATCTGAAGAAATCTCCTATTACCCCACATTCCTGAATGTGCTCCCGAATGTCTCTTCACAAATCCGTCCATGAGGCAGTTTCAAAACTGTGTAATAGAAAGAAAGTTTTATTTATGTGAGATGAATAGTCATATCTATCACCAGTTACACAGAAAGCTTCTTTCCTGTTTTTGTCAGAGGATATTTCCTTTTTCTCCATAGCCATTCATATACTCCCGAATGTCTCCTGATAGCATTTACTCCAAACCAGATTACCCAATCCTCTATAAGAAGAAAGGTATAACTCTGTGAGTGGAATGCACATGTCACAAAGCAGTTTCTTGGAAATCTTCTCTCCGTATCTATTTGAAGATATTTCCATTTTCACCATAAGCCTCAACGCGTTCCCTATTATCTCTTAGCTGACTAAACTTAAACAGTGTTAGAATACTGTTCAATGAAAAAACAAGCTTAACTCTGTGAGCGGACTTCAAATAACCTATAGCAGTTTCACAGAAAGATTCCTTCTGGTTTTTATTGGAGGGTATTTCTTTTTCAGCATATTCTTAAGAGCATCCCCAAATATTCTTTCTCAAGTTCCACAGAAACACTGATTTCAAACTGCTCAATCCAAAGAATGATTTATCTCTATGAGATGAACACACACACCACAAAGCAGTTGCTCCGAAAGCTTCTCTCCAGGTTTCATCGGAAGGCATTTCCTTTCTCACTGCAAGCCTCTGGGTGCCATTTAATATCCCTTCACAGATTACTCAAAGACAGAGTTTCCAAACTGGGCAACGTAGTGTAAGCTTTAACTCTCTCAAATGAATGCACACGTCAGATAGCAGTTTCTTGGAATGCTTCTTTCTAGGTTTTATTCCGGATATTTGACTTTTCACCGTAGTCTTCAAGGCGCTGCAAAGTGTCACTTTTTCCATTTTGCAGAAACAGTGTTGAAACACAGCCTTATGAGAAAAGAGGTATAACTTCGAGTGGAATGCACGCATCACAAAGCAGTTTCTCAGAAAGCTTCTCTCCAGTTTTTACCTGAAGATATCTCCTTTTTCCCCAGAGGCATGTATGTGCTCCCAAATGTTCCTTCGGGAATCCATCCATGACGCAGTTTCAAAACTGCGTATTAGAAAGAAAGTTTTATCTATGTGAGTTGAATAGAGATATCTATCACAAAGCAGTTTCACAGAAAGCTTCTTTCCAGTTTTTGTCTGAGAATATTTCTTTTTTCACCATAACAGTCCAAATAATCCCGAATGTCCATGGTAGCTTTTTTTCAAATATCTTCAATGTGCTGCAAAATATCACTTTTTCAGTTTTACAGGAACAGTGTTCAAACACTGCCTTATGAAAAAAGAGGTATAACTCCCTGAGTGGAATGCACACATCACAAAGCAGTTTCTTAGGAAGCTTCTCTTCAGTTTTTCTCTGAAAATATTTCCTATTTCCTCACAGACCTGAATGTGCTCCTGAATGTCCCTTCGTGAATCCATTTTTGACACAGTTTCAAAACTGCTTAATAGAAAGGAAGTTTTATCTATGTGAGATGAATAGACATATTTATCACAAAGCAGTTTCACAGAGAGCTTCTTTCCAGTTTTTGTCTGAGGATATATCCTCAGACACGTTTCTAGGTCATGTGGACTTCATGTGACCTAGAGCAGTTTCACAGAAAGTTTCCTTCTGGGTTTTATCGGAGGGTATTTCCTTTTAAGCATATTCTTAAGAGTGTTCCCAAATGTCCTTTCTCAAGTTCCACAGAAACACTGATTTCAAACTGCTGAATACACAGAATGATTTAACTTTATGAGATGAATACACACATCACAAAGTAGTTCCTCCGAAAGTTTCTCTGCAGTTTTCATCAGAAGACGTTTCCTTTCTCAGCGCAAACCTCCGTGAGCCACTTTATATCCCTTCACAGATTCCTCAAAGACAGAGTTTCCAAACTGTGCAACGTAGTGTAAGCTTTAACTCCCTGAAATGAATGCACACGTCAGAGAGCAGTTTCATGCAATGCTTCTTTCTGGTTTTGTTTCCAAATTTTCACTTTTTGCCCTAGTCTTCTATGCGCTGCAAAATATCACTTTTTCAGTTTTACAGGAACAGTGTTCAAACACTGCCTTACGAGAAAAGATGTATACGTCCCTGAGTGAAATTCACACCTCAGAAAGCAGTTTCTCAGATAATTTCTCTCCAGTTTTTAGTTGAAGATATTTCGTATTATCCCACTGGCCTGACTGTACTCCCAAAATTCACTTCTCGAATCTGTACATGACACAGTTTCAAAGCCGCATGATAGAATGAAAGTTTTACCTATGTGACATGAATAGACATATCTATCAAAAGCAGTTTCACAGAAAGCTTCTTTCCAGTTTTGGTCTGGGGATATCTCCTTTTTCACCTTAGCCAACCGTATACTCCTGAATATCCCCTGGTACCTTTTTCTCCAAACAGGGTTACCCAATCCTCTGTGAAAAGAAAAGTATAACTCTGTGAGTGGAATGCACACGTCACAAAGTAGCTCCTTGGAAATCTTCCCTCCAGTATGTATCTGAAGATATTTCCGTTTTCACCGTAAGGATCAAAGCACTCCCGAGTATTCATTGGCTGACTAACCTAAAACAGTGTTAGAATACTGCTCAATGGAAACAGATGCTTAAATGCACGAGTGCATCCCACATGACCTAGAGCAGATTCACAGAAAGCTTCCTTGTGGTTTCTATCAGAGGGTATTTGTTTTTCAGCGTATACTTAAGAGCGTTCCCAAATGTCCTTTCTCAGGGTCCACGGAAACAGTGATTTCAAACTGCTCAATCCAAACAATGATTTAACTCTATGAGATGAATACACACATGACAAAGCATATGCTCTGAAAGCTTCTCTCCAGGTTTCATCGGAAGACATTTCCTTTCTCACCACAAGCCTCTGTGCTCCACTTAATATCAGTTCCCAGATATCTCAAAGACAGAGTTTCCAAACTGGGCAACGTAGTGTAAGCTTTAACTCTCTGAAATGAGTGCACACGTCAGAGAGCAGTTTCTTGGAACTCTTCTTTCTGGGTTTTATTTCGGCATATTTCACTTTTCGCCATAGTCTTCAATGCACTGCAAAATCTCACTTTTTCAGTTTTACAGGAACGATGTTCAAACACTGCCTTATGTGAAAAGAGGTATAACTCCCTGAGTGGGATGCACACATCACAAAGCAGTTTCTCAGAAAGCTTCTCTCCAGTTTATCTGGAGATATCTCCTGTTTCCACACAGGACTGCAGGTGCTCCTGAATGTCCCTTCGCTAATCCGTCCATAATGCAGTTTCAAAACTGCGTAATAGAAAGAAAGTTTTATCTATGTGAGATAAATAGACATATACATTACAATGCAGTTTCACAAAAAGCTTCCTTCCAGTTTTTGTCTGAGAATATTTCCTTTTTCACCATAGTTGTCCCTATACTCCCAAATGTCCCCTGGTAGCTTTTTCACCAAGCGGGATTCCCCAATCCACTATAAGAAGAAAACAAAACTGTGTGAGTGGAATGACCACTTCACAAAGCAGCTCCTCAGAAATCTTCTCTCCTGTATCTATCTGAAGATATTTCCGTTTTCATCAAAGCCTCAAAACTCTCCCGAGTATTACTTACCTGACTAACCTTAAACAGTGTTTGAATACTGCTCAATGAAAACAGAAATTTAACTGTGCGAGTGGAATTCACATGACCTAGAGCAGCTTCACAGAAAGTTTCCTTCTGGTTTTCATTGGAGGGTATTTCTTTTTCAGCACATCCTTAAGTGCGATCCCAAATGTCATTTCTCAGGTTCCACAAAAAGAGTGATTTGAAACTGCTCTATCAAAAGAATGATTAATCTCTAAGAGATGAATACACACATCCCAAAGGAGTTGCTCCAAAAGCTTCTCTAAAGCTTTCATTGAAAGGTGTTTCCTTTCTCACCGCAAGCCTCCAGGCACCACTCAACATCTCTTCACACATTCCTCAAAGACAGAGCTTCCAATCTGAGCCACGTAGGGTAAGCTTTAAATCTCTGAAATAAATGCACACTGCAGAGAGCAGTTTCTTGGAATGCTTGTTTCTGGCTTTTATTTCAGGATATTTCACTTTGTGCCATAGTCTTCAATGTGCTGGATAGTATCAATTTTTCAGTTTTAAAGGAAGAGTGTTCAAACACTGCCCTATGAGAAAAGAGGTAAAACTCCTCGAGTGGAATGCATACATCACAAAGCAGTTTCTCAGAAACCTTCTCTCCAGTTTTTACCTGAATATATTTCCTATTTTCCCACAGGCCTGAATGTGCTCCCGAACGTCCCTTCGCGAATCCGTCCATGATGCCGTCAGAAAACTGCTTAAGAGGAAGAAATTTTTATCTATGTGAAATGAATAGACATATATATCCAAAGCAGTTTCAGAGAAAGCTTCTTTCCAATTTTTTTCTGAGGCTCTTTTCCTTTTCACTTTAGCCATCCATATACTCCCGAATGTCCCCTGATATCTTTTCCTCCAAACGGGATTCCTCAATCCCCTATGAGAAGAAAAGTATAGCTCTGTGAGTGGAATGCACTCATCACAAAGCAGCTCCTCAGATATCTTCTCTCCAGAATCTATCTGAAGATATTTCGGTTTTCACCTTAAGCCTCAAGGCGCTCCCGAGTATCCCTTAGCTGACTAACCTAAAACAGTGTTAGAATACTGCTCAATGAAAACAGAAACTTAACTGTGCAAGTGGACTTCACGTGACCTAGAGCAGTTTCACAGAAAGTTTCCTTCTGGGTTTTATCGGAGGGTATTTCTTTTTCAGCATATTCTTCAGAGCCGTCCCAAATGTCCTTTCTGAGGTTCCACAGAAACAGTGATTTCAAACTGCTCAATCCAAAGAATGATTTAACTCTATGAGGTGAATACACACATCATGAAGCAGTTGCTCCAAAAACTTCCCTCCAGTTTTCATCAGAAGACGTTTCCATTCTCACCACAAGACTCCGGGAGTCACTTAATATCCCTTTACAGATTTCTCAAAGACAGAGTTTCCAAACTAGGCAACGTAGTGTAAGCTTTAAATATCTGAAATGAATGCACACGTCAGAGAGCAGTTCCTGGAACACTTCTTTCTGGGTTTTATTTCAGGTTATTTCACTTATTCCCATATTCTTCAATGCGCAGCAAAATATCACATTTTCAGTTTTTCAGACACAGTGTTCAGACACTGCCTTATGAAAAAAGAGGTATAACTCCCTGAGAGGAAGGTACACATCACAAATTACTTTCTCAGAAAGCTTCTCTCCAGCTTTTATCTGAAGATATTTCCTATTTCCCCACAGGCCTCAATGTGCTCCCGAATGTCCCTTCGTGAGACCGTCCATAACGACATTTCAAAACTGAGTAATAGAAAGAAAGTTTTATCTATGTGAAATGAATAGTCATATCTATCACAAAGCAGTTTCACAAAAACCTTCTTTCCAGTTTTTGTCTGAGGATATTTCCTTTTCAACTATAGCCTTCCATATACTACAGAATATTCCCTGGTAGCTTTTTCTCCAAACGGGATTCCCCAATCTTCTATGAGAAGAAAAGTATAACTCTGTGAGTGGAGTGAACACGTCACATAGCAGCTCTTCGGAAATCTACTCTCCAGTATCTATCTGAAGATATTTTTGTTTTCGCCATAAGCCTCAAAGCGTTCCCAAGTATCCCTTAGCTGACTAACCTAAAACAGTGCTAAAATACTGCTCAATGAAAACAGAAGCTTAACTGTGCGAGTGGAATTCATGTGATCTAGAGCAGTTTCACAGAAAGTTTCCTTCTGGTTTCTGTTGGAGAGTATTTCTTTTTAGCATATTTTGAATGTCTTTTCTCAGGTTCCACAGAAACAGTGATTTCAAACTGCTCAATCCAAAGAATGATTTAACTCTATGAGATGAATACACACATCACAAAGCAGTTGCTCAAAAAGCTTCTCTCCAGTTTTCATCGGAAGACGTTTTCTTTCTCACTACAAGCCTCCGGGCGCCACTTAAAATCCCTTCACAGATTCCTCAAAGACAGAATTTCCATACTGGGAAACATAGTGTATGTTGAACTCTCTGAAATGAAAGCACACGTCAAAGAGCAGTTTCTTGAACTCTTCTTTCTGGGTTTTATTGCAGGATATTTCACTTTTCACCACAGTCTTCAATGCGCTGCCAAATATCACTTTTTCAGTTTTACAGAAGAGAGTTCAAACACTGCCTTATGAGAAAAGAGGTATATATCCCTGAGTGAAATGCAAATATCAAAAAGCAGTTTCTCAGAAAGCTTCTCTCCAGTTTTTATATGAAAATATTTCCTATTTCCCCAGAGGCCTGAATGTGCTCCCAAATGTCCCTTCGCGAATCCATCCATGACAGAGTTTCCAAACTGTGTAATAGAAAGTTTTATCTCTGTGAGATGAATAGATATATCTACCACAAAGCAGTTTCACAGAAAGTTTCTTTCCAGTTTTTGTCTGAGGATATTTCCAATTTCACCACAGTCGTCCATATACTCCTGAATGTCCCTTGGTAGCTTTTTCTCCAAAAGAGATTCCCCAATTCTCTTAGTGAAGAAAACTATAACTCTGTGAGTAGAATACACATGTAACAAAGCAGTTACTCAGAAAGCTTCTGTCCAGTTCCCATCTAAAGGTATTTCCTTTTTCACCATAAGCTCAAAGTGCTCCCTAATATCCCTTCACACACTAAACAAAAACAGCGTTAGAATACTGCCCATTGAAAAGACAAGCTTAACTGTGCGAGCAGAATTCACATGACAGAAAGCAGTTTCACAGAAAGCTTCCTTCTGGTTTCTATCTGTGGTTATTTCTTTTTCAGCATATTCTAAAGGACATTCCCAAATGTCTTTTCTCGAATTCCTCAGAAACAGTGTTTTCAAAGTGCTCAATCCAAAGAATGATTTAACTCTATAAGATGAATACAAACATCACAAAAGGGTGGCTTAGAAAGCCTCTCTCAAATTTTCAACGGAAGAGATTTCCTTGCTCATCACAGGCCTACAGTTGCCACTTAATATCCCTTCACAGAATCCTCAAAGACAGACTTTCCAAACTGGAAAATGTAGATTATGCTTTAACTCTATGAAATGAATTGACATGTCAGAGAGCAGTTTCTTGGAATACTTCTTTCTGGGTTTTATTTGACGATATTTCACTTTTCACCATAATCATCAATGTGCTCCTAGTATCCCTTTTTTAGTTTTACAGGAATATTGTTTAAACTGTGCCCTAGGAGAAGAAAGTTATAATTCCATGAGTGGAATGAAAACATCACCAAGCAATTTCTCAGAAAGCTTCTCTCCAGTTTTTATCTGACGATATTTCCTTTTTCACCATAGGCCCGAATGTTATCCTGAATATCTGTTCACGGATCCATCCATGATGGAGTTTCCAAGCTTTGTAATGTAAAGAAAGCTTTATCTATGTGAGACGAATAAACATAGCAAAAAGTAGATTCACAGAAAGTTTCTTAGCAGTTTTTATTATTTATTTTATTTATTTTATTATTTATTTATTTATTTATTTATTATTATACTTTAAGTTCTAGGGTGCATGTGCATAACGTGCAGGTTTGTTACATATGTATACTTCTGCCATGTTGCTGTGCTGCACCCATCAACTCGTCAGCACACATCAACTCGTCATTTACATCAGGTATAACTCCAAATGCAATCCTTCCTCCCTCCCCCCTCCCCCCTCCCCATGATAGGCCCCGGTGTGTGATGTTCCCCTTCCCGAGTCCAAGTGATCTCATTGTTCAGTTGCCACCTATGAGTGAGAACATGTGGTGTTTGGTTTTCTGTTCTTGTGATAGTTTGCTAAGAATGATGGTTTCCAGCTGCATCCATGTCCTTACAAAGGATACAAACTCATCTTTTTTATGGCTGCATAGTATTCCATGATGTATATGTGCCACATTTTCTTAATCCAGTTTGTCACTGATGGACATTTGGGTTGATTCCAAGTCTTTGCTATTGTGGATAGTGATGCAATAAACATATGTGTGCATGTGTCTTTATAGCAGCATAATTTATAATCCTTTGGGTATATCCCCAGTAATGGGATGGCTGGGTCATATGGTACATCTAGTTCTAGATCCTTGAGGAATCGCCATACTGTTTTCCATAATGGTTGAACTAGTTTACAATCCCACCAACAGTGTAAAAGTGTTCCTATTTCTCCACATCCTCTCCAGCACCTGTTGTTTCCTGACTTTTTAATGATCGCCATTCTAACTGGTGTGAGATGGTATCTCATGGTGGTTTTGATTTGCATTTCTCTGATGGCCAGTGATGATGAGCATTTTTTCATGTGTCTGTTGGCTGTATGAATGTCTTCTTTTGAGAAATGTCTGTTCATATCCTTTGCCCACTTTTTGATGGGGTTGTTTGTTTTTTTCTTGTAAATTTGTTTGAGTTCTTTGTAGGTTCTGGATATTAGCCCTTTGTCAGATGAGTAGATTGCAAAAATTTTCTCCCATTCTGTAGGTTGCCTCTTCACTCTGATGGTAGTTTCTTTTGCTGTGCAGAAGCTCTTTAGTTTAATTAGATCCCATTTGTCAATTTTGGCTTTTACTGCCATTGCTTTTGGTGTTTTAGACATGAAGTCTTTGCCCATGCCTATGTCCTGAATGGTACTACCTAGGTTTTCCTCTAGGGTTTTTATGGTATTAGGTCTAACATTTAAGTCTCTAATCCATCTTGAATTAATTTTCGTATAAGGAGTAAGGAAAGGATCCAGTTTCAGCTTTCTACTTATGGCTAGCCAATTTTCCCAGCACCATTTATTAAATAGGGAATCCTTTCCCCATTTCTTGTTTCTCTCAGGTTTGTCAAAGATCAGATGGCTGTAGATGTGTGGTATTATTTCTGAGGACTCTGTTCTGTTCCATTGGTCTATATCACTGTTTTGGTACCAGTACCATGCTGTTTTGGTTACTGTAGCCTTGTAGTATAGTTTGAAGTCAGGTAGCGTGATGCCTCCAGCTTTGTTCTTTTGACTTAGGATTGTCTTGGAGATGCGGGCTCTTTTTTGGTTCCATATGAACTTTAAAGCAGTTTTTTCCAATTCTGTGAAGAAACTCATTGGTAGCTTGATGGGGATGGCAGATATTTCCTTTTTCACCATAGTCCTGAATGTGCTCCTGAATGTCCCTTTGTGGATCCATCCATGACAGAGTTTCCAAGCTCAGTAATGTAAAGTAAGCTTTATGTATGTGAGATGAATACACATATCATGGAGCAGTTTCATAGAAAGCTTCTTTCCAGTATTTGTTTGACTCTATTTCCCGTTTCACCATAGGCATCAATATGCTCCCAAATATCACTTGGTAACTTTTTCTCCAAAAGGGTTTGCCCGATGCTGTATGAGAAAAGAGGTATAACACTGTGAGTGAAATGCACACGTCACAAAGCAGTTCCTCAGAAAGCTTCTCTCCAGTTTCGGTCTGAACATGTTTCCTTTTTAACCGTAAGCCTCAAAGTGCTCCCGAATATGCCTTCATATGCTAAACATAAAGAGGGTTAGAAAACTGCTCAATGAAAAGAGAGGCTTAAATGAGTGAGAGGAATTAAGGCGGCACAGAGCAGTTTCACAGAAAGCTTCCTTCTGGAATTTGCCAGAGGATATTTCTTTCTCCATATTCTAAGGAGCATTCCCAAATGTCTTTCCTCAGATTCCACAAAAACAGTGACTTCAAACGGCTCATTCAAAAATGGTTTAACTCTATGAGATGAATACTCACATCACAAAGCAGTTGCTTGGAAAGATTCTCTCCAGTTTTCATCGGAAGACGTTTCCTTGCTCACCACAAGCCTCTGGGCGCCACTTAATATCCCTTCACAGATTCTGCAAAGACAGAGTTTCCAAACTGGGCAATGTAGTGTAAGCTTTACCTCTGTGAAATGAATGCAAATATCAGAGAACAGTTTCTTGGAACACTTCTTTCTGGGCTTTATTTGAAGATATTTCACTTTTCGCCATAGTCTTCAATGCGCTCCGATGTATCACATTTTTGGTTTTACGTGAACAGTGTTCAAACACTGCCGTATAAGAAAAAAGGTAAAACTCGCTGAGTGAAATGCACACACCACAAAGCAGTTTCTCAGAAAGCTTCTCTCCAGTTTTTATCTGAAGATATTTTCTTTTTCACCATAGGCATGAATGTGCTCACAAATGTCCCATCGCGTGTACATCCATAACGGAATTTCCATGCTGCGTAATGTAAAGAAAGCTTTATCTATGTGAGATGAATAAATATAGCAAAAAGCAGATTCACAGAAACTTCTTTCCAGTTTTCATCTGAAGACATTTCCTTTTTCAGCACAGTCCTGATTGTGCTCCCGAGTGTCCCTTCACGGATCCATCCATGACAGAGTTTCCAACCTGCATAATGTAAAGAAAGCTTTATCTATTTGAGATGAATACACATATCACAAATAGTTTCACAGAAAGCTTCTTTCCAGTTTTTATCTGAGGCGATTTCCTTTTTCACCATAGGTGTCAATATGCTCCCGAATATTCCTTTGTACCATTTTATCCAAAATGTTTTCCCAATGCTGTATGAGAAGAGAGGTATTACACTCTGAGTGGATGAACACATCACAAAGCAGTTCCTTGGAAAGGTTCCCTCCATTTTCTATCTGAAGATATTTTCTTTTTCCCTGAAAGCCTGAAAGCACTCCCAAATATCACATTCCGTGCTAAATATAAACAGTATGTAAATTGGTCAATGCTAGGGAAGCTTAACTGAGAGAGAGGAATTCACGGGACACACAGTAGTTTCACAGAAAGCGTCCTTCTTCTTTTTATCTGAGGATATTTAATTTTCCATATTGTAAAAAGCGTTCCCAAATGTGCTTCCTCAGATTTCACAGAAACAGTGATTTCAAACTACTCAATCCAAAGAATGGATTATCTCTATGAGATGAATACACACATCGCAAAGCAGTTGCTCAGAAATCTTCTTTCCAGTTTTCAACGCAAGACATTACCTTGCTCACCACAGACCTCTGAGAGCCACTTAATATCCCTTTGCAGATTCCTCAAAGACAGCATGTCCTTACTGGGCAATGTAGAGTAAGCTTTAATTCTGTGAAATGGATGCGCATATCAGAGAGCGGTTTCTTGGAACGCTTCTTTCTCGGTTTTATTTGAGGAGAGTTCTCTTTTCGTCATAGTCTTCAATGTGCTATGAAATATCACGTTTTCGGTTTTACAGGAACAGTGTTGAAACACTGGCCAAGGAGAAAAGAGGTATATCTCCCTGAGTCGAATGCACACATCACAAAGCAGTTTCTGAGAAAGCTTCTCTCCAATTTTTATATGAAGAAATTTCCATTTTCTCCATAGGCCTGATAATACTCCCGAATGTCCCTTTGCAGATCTGTCCTTGACGGAGTTTCCAAACTGTGTAATATAAAGAAAGTTTTATCCCTGTGAGATGAATAAACATATCTATCACAAAGCAGGTTCCCAGAAAGCTTCTTTGCCGTTTTTGTTACAGGGTAATTCCTTTTTCACAATAGCCGTCTATATACTCCTGAATGTCCCTTGGTAACTTTTTCTCCAAAAGGGATTCACCAATCTTCTATGAGAAAAAAGGTACAACTCTGTGGGTGGAATGCACACGTCACAAAGCAGCTCCTCAGAAAGCTTCTCTCTAGTGTTTATCTGAAGATATTTCCATTTTCACCATAAGCCTCGAAGAGCACCCGAGTATCCCTCTGCAGACTAAACACAGTGTTAGAATACTGCCCAACGAAAAGAGAAGCTTAACTGTGTGAGTGGAAATCACATGACCAAGAGCAGTTTCACTGAAAGCTTCCTTGTGGTTTTTATCTGAGGGTATTTCCTTTTCAGCATATTCTAAAGACCATTCCCAAATGTCCTTTCTCAGACTCCACAGAAACAATGAATTCCAACTGCTCAAACCAAAGAATGATTTACTCTATGAGTTGAACCCATACATCACAAAGCAGTTACTCAGAAAACTTCTCTCCAGTTTTCAACAGAAGAAATTTTCTTGCTCATCACAGGCCCCCGGGCGCCACTTAATAGCTCTTCGCAGATTCCTCAAAGACAGACTTTCCAAACTAGGCAATGTAGAGTAAGCTTTAATTCTGTGAAATGAATGTGCACATCAGAGAGCTGCTTCTTGGAAAGCGTCTTTCTAGATTTTATTTGAGGATAGTTCAATTTTCAGCATAGTCTTCAATGTGCTCCGAAATATCACTTTTTCAGTATTACAGGAAACGTGTTCAAACACTGCATTATGAGAAAAGAGGTATAATTCCCTGAGTGGAATGCACACTTCAGAAAGCAGTTTCTCACAAAACTTTTCTCCAGTTTCTATCTGAGATATTTCCATTTTCAAAGCTTCTTTCCAGTTTTTCTCTGCGGATATTTCCTTTTTCACCATAGCCATCCATATGCACCCAGAAGTCCCTTGGTAATTTTTCTCCAAAAGACATTCCCCAATACTTTATGAAAAGAGAGGTATAATCCTGGGAGAGAAATGCACAGGTCACAAAACGGTTCCTCGGAAAGCCTCTCTCCAGTATCTCTCTGAACATATTTCCTTTTTCACTGTAAGCCTCAAAGCATTCCCGAATATCCCTTCGCACGCTAAACATAAAGAGTGTTAGAAAAGTGTTCCATGAAAAGAGAAGCTTAACTGAGTGAGAGGAATTCATACGACACATAGGAGTTTCACAGAAAGCTTCCTTCTGGTTTTCTTCTGAGGATACTTTTTCTCCATATTCCAAAGAACGATGACAAATGTCCTTCCTGAGATACTACAGAAACAGTGATTTCAAAACTGCTCAATCCAAGGAATGATTTAACTCTATGAGATGAATACACACATCACAAACCAGTCGCTCAGAAAGCTTCTCTCCAGTTTTCATGGGAAGACATTTCCTTGCCCACCACAGGCCTCTGGGGCACCACTTAATATCCCTTCGCATATCCCTCAAGGACAGAATTTGTGAACTGGGAAATGTAGAGTACGCTTTAATTCTGTGAAGTGAATGTACATATCAGAGAGCAGTTTCTTGGAATGCTTCTTTCTGGGTTTTACTTGAGAAGAGTTCACTTTTCACCATAGTGTTCAATGCACTCCGAAATAACACATTTTCAGTTTTACAGGAACGGTGTTCAAACACAGCCTTAGGAGAAAAGAAGTATAATTCCCTGAGTGGAATGCAGAGATCACAAAGCAGTATCTCAGAAAGCTTCTCTGCAGTAGTTATCGGAAGATATTTCCATTTTCACCATAGTCCTGAATGTGCTCTCAAATGTCCCTTCACAGATCCGTCCATGAGAGAGTTTCCAAGCTGCATAATGTAAAGAAAGCTTTATCTACATTAGATGAATACACATATCACAGATGAGTATCACAGAAAACTTCTTTCCAGTTTTTGTCTGAGGCTATTTCCTTTTTTGCCATAGGTGTCATATGCTCCCGAATATACCTTGCTACCTTTTTCTCCAAACTGATTTCCCAATGCTGTATGAGAACAGAGGTATAACACTCTGAGTGGAATGCACACATCACAAAGCAGTTCCTCGGAAAGCTTCTCTCCATTTTCTATCTGAAGATATTCCTTTTTTATTATATGCCTGAAAGTACTCCCGAATATCGCTTCGAATGCTGAACATAAACAGTATGAAAACTGATCAATGCAAGAGAAGCTTAACTGAGTGAGAGGCATTCACATGACACATAGCAGTTTCACAGAAAGCATCCTTCTTGTTTTTATCTGAGGATATTCAGTTCTCCATATTCTGAAGAGCATTCCCAAATGTCTTTCCTCAGATTCCACAGAAACAGTTATTTCAAACTGCTCAATACAAAGAATGGTTTAATTCTATGACATGAAAACACACATCGCAGAGCAGTTGCTCAGACAGCTTCTCTCCAGTTTTCAAAGGAAGACATTTCCTTGCTCACCACAGACCTCTGTTAGCCACTTAGTATCCCTTTGCAGATTCCTCAAAGACAGAGTTTCCAAACTGGGCAATATAAAGTAAGCTTTAACTCTGTGAAATGAATGCACATATCAGAGAGCAGTTTCTTGGAATGCTTCTTTCTGGGTTTTATTCAGGATACTTCACTTTTCGCCATAGTCTTCAATGCACTCCAAAATAACTTTTTCATTTTTACAGGAACGGTGCTCAAACACTGCCTTATGACAAAAGAGGTATAACTCCCTGAGTCGAATGCACACATCACAAAGCAGTTTCTCAGAAAACTTCTCTCCAGTTTTTATCGGAAGATATTTCCTTTTTCACCATAAGCCTGAATGTGCACAAGAAGGTCCTTTTGCGGATCTGTCCATGTGGGAGTATACAAACTGCATAATATAAGGAAAGTTTTATCTCTTTGAGATGAATAAACATATCTATCACAAAGCATTTTCACAGAAAGGTTCTTTCCAGTTTTTGTCTGAGGATGTTTACTTTTCCACCATAGCCGTCCGTATACTCCAAAATGTCCCTTGGTAGCTTTTCTCCAAAAGGGATTCCCCAATCCTGTATGAGAAGAAATGTATAAATCTGTGAGTGGAACGCACACGTCACAAACCAGTTCCTCGGTAACCTTCTCTCCAGTTTCTATCCGAACATATTTGCTTTTCCGCCATAAACCACAAAGCAGTCCCAAATATCCCTTTGCAGAGTAAACACAGCGTTAGAATTCTGCTCAATGAAAAGAGAAGCTTAACTGTGCGAGTGGAATTCACATGACATAGAGCAGTTTCACAGAAAGCTTCCTTCTGATTTTTATCTGAGGGTATTCCTTTTTCAGCATATTCTAAAGAGTGTTCCCAAATGTCCTCTCTCAGGTTCCACAGAAACAGTGATTTCAAATTGCTCAATCCAAAAAATGGTTTATCTTTATAGGATGAATACACACATCACAAAGCAGTTGCTCAGAAACCTTCTTCCCAGTTTTTAATGGAAAACATTTCCTCACTCACCACAGGCCTCCGTGCCACTTAATATCCCTTTGTAGATTCCTCAAAGACAGAATTTCCAAATAGGGCAACGTAGAGAAAGCTTTAGCTCTGTTATATGAAAGCACATATCACCGAGCTGTTGCTTGGAACACTTCTCTCTGCGTTTTCTTTGAGGATATTTCAATTTCCGCCATAGTCCTCAAAGTACTCTGAAATATAACTTTTTATGTTTTACAGAAACAATGTTCAAACACTGCCTTATGAGAAAAGAGTTATAACTCCCTGAGTGGAATGCACACATCACAAAGAAGTTTCTCAGAAAGCTTCTCTCCCGTTTTTATCTGAAGATAATGCCTTTTTCACCGTAGGTAAGAACGTGATCCCGAATATCCCTTGTGGATCCATCCATGATGGACTTTCCAAGCTGCGTAATGTAAAGAAAGCTTTACCTGTGTGAGATGAATAAACATAGCATAAAGCAGATTCACAGAAAGATTCTATTCAGTTTTTATCTGAATATATTTCCATTTTCACCATAGTCCTGAATGTGCCCCCGAATGTCCCTTCGTGGATATGTCCATGACAGAGTTTCCAAGCTGCGTAATGTAATGAAAGCTTTATCTATGTGAGATGAATAAAGATAACAAGAAGCAGATTCACAGAAAGCTTCTTTCCAGTTTTTATCTGAAGATATTTCCTTTTTCATCACACTACTGAATATGTTCCTGAATGTTCCATGGCAGATCCTTCCATGACAGAGTTTCCAAGCTGCATACTGTAAAGAAAGCTTTATCTATGTGACATGAATACATATATCACAGAGCAGTTTCACAGAATGCTTCTTTCCAGTTTTTGTCTGAGGCTGTTTCCCTTTTCACAATAGTCATCAATGTGTACCTGGATATCACTTGGTACCTTTTTCTCCAAAAGGGATCCTCCGATGCTGTATGAAAAGACAGGTATAACACTGTGAGTGGAATGCTCACGTCACAAAGCAGTTCCTCGGAAAGCTTCCCTCCAGTTTCTATCTGAACATGTTTTCTTTTTCACCGTAAGCCTCAAAGTGCTCCCGTGTATCTCTTCAGACGCTAAGCATGAACAATGTTAGAAAACTGCTCAATGAAAAGAGAAGCTTAACTGAGCGAGAGAAATTCACATGACACACAGCAGTTTCACAGAAAGATTCCTTCTGGTTTTTATCAGAGGTTATTTCTTTCTCCATATCCTAAAGATCATTCCCAAATGTCCCTCCTCAGATTCCACAGAAGCAGTGAATTCAAACTGCTGAATCCAAAGAATGATTTCACTCTATGAGATGAATACACACACCACAAAACAGTTGCTCAGAAAGCTTCTCTGCAGTTTTCATTGAAAGATATTTCCTTGCTCACCACAGGCGAATGGGCACCACTTAATATCCCTTCGCAGATTCCTGAAAGACAGAATTTGCAAACGGGGCAATGTAGAGTAAGCTTTATCTCTGTGAAATGAATGCACATATCCAAGAGCAGTTTCTTGGTACGTTTCTTTCTGGGTTTTATTTGAGGATATATCACTTTTCACATAGTCTTCAATGCACTCCAAAATATCACTTTTTTGTGTTACAGGAACAGTGTTCAAACACTGCCTTATGAGAAAAGAGGTATAACACCCTGAGTGGAATACACACATCACAAAGCAGTTTCTCAGAATGCTTCTTTCCAGTTTTTATCTGAATATATTTCCTTTTTTACCATAGACCTGAAAGCGCTTTCAATTATTCCATCATGGATCTGTCGATGATGGAGTTTCCAAACTGCGTAACATAAAGAAAGTTTCATCTATGTGAGATGAATAAACACAGTAAAAAGCAGATTCACAGAAAGCTTCTTTCCAGTGTTTATCTGAAGATATTTCCTTTTTCACCATAGTCCTGAGTGTGCTCCCGAATATCCCTTCGCGGATCCATCCATGGCAGAGTTTCCAAGCTGCAAAATGTAGAGAAAGATTTATCTATGTCAGATGAATACACATATCTAAAAACAGTTTCACAGTATGGGTTTCCTAGATGCTGTATGAGAAGAGAGGTACACCACTGTGAGTGGAATGCACACATCACAAAGCAACACATCGGAAAGCCTCTCTCCAGTTTCTATCAGAACATATTTCCTTTTTCACCATAAGCCTCAAAGTGTTCCCGAATATCCCTAGGCATGGTAATATATACAGTGTTAGAAACTGCTCAATGAGAAGTGAAGCTTAACTGGGGGAGTGGAATTCACATGACACAGAGAAGATTCACAGGAAGCTTGCTTCTGATTTTTATCTGAAGGTATTTCTTTTTCAGCATATTCTAAAGAGCGTTCTCAAATTTCCTTTCTCAGGTTCCACAGAAACAGTGATTTCAAACTGCTCAATCGAAAGAATGATTTAGCTCTACGAGATGAATACACACATCACAAAGCAGTTGTTCAGAAAGCTTCTCTCCAGTTTTCAAGGGAAGACATTTCCTTGCTCACCACAGGCCTCTGGGCACCACTTAACATCCCTTTGCAGATTCCTCAAAGATGCAGTTTACAAATTGGGCAATGTAGAGAAAGTTTTATCTCTGTGACATGAATACACATATCAGAGAGCATTTTCTTGGAACGCTTCTTTCTGGGTTTTATTTGAGGATATTTCACTTTACACTGTAGTCCTCAATGCACTCTGAAATATCACTTTTTCACTCATACAGGAACAGTGTTCAAACCCTGCTTTATGAGCAAAGTGGCATAAACCTTGACTGAAATGCACACATCACAAAGCACTTTCTCAGAAAGCCTCTCTCCAGTTTTTATCTAAAGATATTTCCTTTTTTGCCATAGGTCTGAATGTGCTCCTGAATTTTCCTTCGTGGATCCATCCATGACGGAGTTTCCAAACTGCATAATATAAAGAAAGTTTTATCTATGTGAGATAATATATATGTATATCACAAAGCAGCTTCACAGAAAGCTTCTTTCCAGTTTTTGTCTGAGGATATTTCCTTTTTCACAATAACCATACATATACTCCCGAATGTCCCTTGGTAGCTTTTTCTCCAAAAGGGATTCCCAAATCCTCTATGAAAGGAAAGGTATAACACTGTGAGTGAAATGTACAAGTCACAAATCAGCTCCTCTGAAAGCTTCTCTCCAGTTTCCATCTTAAGATATTTCCGTTTTCACCATAAGCCTCATTGCGCTCCTAAATATCCCTTAACAGATTATACAGAGCAGTCTCACAGAAAGCTTCCTTCTGTTGTTTATCTCAGGGTATTTCTTTTTCAGCATATTCTAAATAACGTTCCCAAATGTCCTTCTCAGGTTCCACAGAAACAGTGATTTCATACTCTTCAATCCAAAGGATGACTTAACTCTATGAGATGAATGCACACATCACAAAGCAGCTGTTCAAAAAGATTTTCTCCAGGTTTCAACGGAAGACATTTCTTTGCTCACCACAGGCCTCCAGGAGCCACGTAATATCCCATCACAGATTCTTCAAAGACAGAGTTTCCAAACTGGGCAATGTAGAGTAAGCTTTAACTCTTTGAAATGAATGCCCATATCTGAGAGCAGTTTCTTGGAACAATTCTTTCTGAGTTTTATCTGAGGATATTTCACTTTTTGCCATAGTCTTCAATGCACCCCGTAATATCACTTTTTCGCTCTTACAGGAACAGAGTTTAAACACTGCCTTATGATAAAAGCGGTATAACTGCCTGAGTGGATTGCACACGTCGCAAAGCAGTTTCTAAGAAAGCTTCTCTCCAGTTTGTATCTGAAGATATTTCCATTTTCAGCAAAGGCCTGAATGTACTCCCAAATGTCCCTTCGCAAATACGTTCATGACAGAGTATCCAAGCTGCATAATGTAAAGAAAGCTTTATCTATGTGAAAGGAATAAACATAACAAAAAGCAGATTCACAGAGATCTTCCTTCCAGCTTTTGTCTGAGGATATTTCCTTTTTCACCATAGCCATCCATGTACTCCCGAATGTCCCTTGGCAGCTTTTTCTCCAAAAGGGATTCCCCAACCCTTTATTAGAAGAGAGATATAACACTGTGAGTGAAATGCAGAGGTCACAAAGCAGTTCCACGGTAAGCTTCTCTCCAGTTTCTATCTGAACATATTTCCTTTTACATCGTAAGCCTCAAAACACTCCCAAATATCCCTTCACTCGTTAAACGTTAACAGTGTTAGAAAAGTGCTCAATGAAAAGAGAAGCTTAACTGAGTGAGTGGAAATCACACGACACATAGCAGTTTCACAGAAAGATTCCTTCTGGTTTTTATCTGAGGATATTTCATTCTCCATATTCTAAAGAGCATTCTCAAAAGTCCTTCCTCACATTCCACAGAAACAGTCATTTCAAACTGCTCCTTCCAAAGGATGCTTTACCTCTATGAGATAAATACACCCGTCACAAAGCAGTTGCTCAGAAAGATTCTCTCCAGTTTTCAAAGGAAGACATTTCCTGGCTCAACACAGTCCTCCGGACACCACTTAATATAACTTCGCACATTCCTCAAACAGAAACTTTCCAAACTGGGTAATGTACAGTAAGCTTTAACTCTGTGAAGTGAATACACATATCAGAGAGCAGTTTCTTGGAACGCTTCTTTCTGGGTTTTATTTGAGGATAGATCACTTTTCCCCATAGTTTTCAATGCACTTCAAAATCTAAGTTTTTTGGTTTTACAGGAACAGTGTTCAAACACTGCCTTATGAGAAAAGAGGTCTAACTCCCTGAGTGGAATGCACACATCAGAAAGCAGTTTCTCAGAAAACTTGTCTCTGGGTTTATCTGAAGATCTTTCCTTTTCACTATAGGCCTGAATGTGCTCCCGAATGTCCCTTCATGATTCCGTCCATGATGGAGTTTGCAAGCTGCATAATGTAAAGAAAGCTTTATCTCTGTGAGATGAATAAGCATAGCATAAAACAGATTCACAGAAAGCTTCTTTCCAGTTTTTATCTGAAGACATTTCCTTTTTCACTGTAGTCCACAATTTTCTCCCGAATGTTCCTTCACGGATCCGTGCATGACAGAGTTTGCAAGCTGTGTAATTTAAAGAAAGCTTTATCTAGGTGAGATGAATACACATAGTACAGAGCAGTTTCAAAGAAAGCTTCTTCCAGCTTTTCCTTGAGGCTATTTCCCTTTTCACCATATTCGTCATTATGCTCCCAAATATCCCTTGTTATGTTTCTGTCCAAAAGGGCTTCCCCAATGCTGTATGAGAAGAGAGGTGTAACACTGTGAGTGGTTTTCACACGTCACTAAGCAGTTCCTCGGAAAGCTTCTCTCCAGTTTCTATCTGAACATATTTCCTTTTTCAATGTAAACTTCAAAGCTCTCTCAAATACCCCTTCGCACACTACACATAAACCGTGTTTGAAAACTGCTCATTGAAAAGAGAAGCTTAATTGAGCGAGAGGAATTCACTAGACACAGAGCATTTTCACAGAAAGCTTCCTTCTGGTTTTTAACTGAGGATATTTCTTTCTCCATATTCTAAAGACCGTTCCCAATGTCCTTCCTCAGACTCCACAGAACCAGTGATTTCAAACTGCTCTATCCAAAGAATGATTTATATCTATGAGATGAATACACACATCACAAACCAGTTGCTCAGAAAGCTTCTCTCCCGTTTTCATCAGAAGACAAATCTCTGCTCACCACAAGTCGGGGGCGCCACTATATATTCCTTCACAGATTCCTCAAAGACAGAATTTCCAAGCTAGGCAATGTAGAGTAATCTTTAACTCTGTGAAATGAATGCACATATCAAAGAGCAGTTTCTTGGAATGCTTCTTCCTGGGTTTTATTTGAGGATATTTCACTTTTTGCCATAGTCTTCAACGATCACTGAAATATCACTTTTTTGGTTTCACGGGAATAATATTCAAACACTGCCTTATGAGAAACGAGGTATATCTCCCTGAGTGGAATGCACACTTCACACAGCAATTTCTAAGAAAGCTTCTCTCAATTTTTTGTCCGAAGATATTTCCTTTTTCACCATAGGCTTGAATGTGCTCTCGACTGCACCTTCGCTGATCTGTTAATGACAGAGTTACCAAACTGCGTAACATAAAGCAAGTTTTATCTATGTGAGATAAATAAACATAACTATCACAAAACAGTTTCACCCAAAGCTTCTTTCCAGTTTTTCTCTGAGGATATTTCCTTTTTCACCATAGCCGACCATATACTCCCGAATGTCCCTTGGTGGCTTTTTCTCCAAAACAGGTTCACCAATCCTCTAAGTGAAGAAATGTATATCTCTGTGAGTGAAATATACACGTCACAAAGCAGCTCCTCAGAAAGCTTCTTCCCGGTTTCCTTCTGAAGATATTTCCGTTTTCACCATAAGCCTAAAAGCGCTATGAATATCACTTCACAGACTAAACAAAAACAGTGTTAGAATACTTCTCAATGAAAAGAGAAGTTGAACTGTGTGAGTGTAATTCACAGGACCAAGAGCAGTTTCACAGAAAGCTTCCTTCTGCTTTTTACCTGAGGGTATTTCTTTTTCAGCATATGCTAAAGACTGTCCCCAAATGGCCTTTCTCAAGTTCCAAAGAAACAGTGATTTCAAACTGCTCATCCAGAGAATGATTTAACTCTATGAGAGGAATACACCCATCAAAAAGCAGTTGCTCGGAAAGCTTCTCTCCCATTTTCATCAGAAGACAATTTCTTGTTCACTACAGGCCTTGGGTGCCACTACATATTCCTTCGCAGATTCCTCAAAGACAGAATTTCCAAGCTGAGCAATGCAGTGTAATCTTTAACTCTGAGAAATAAATGCACATATCAAAGAGCAGTTTCTTGGAATGCTTTTTCCTGGGTTTTATTTGAGAATATTTCACTTTTCGCCATAGTCTTCAATGATCTCCGAAATATCACTTTTTCGGTTTTACAGGAACGGTATTCAAACACTGCCTTATGAGAAAAGAGGTATAACTCCCTGAGTGGAATGCACACATCACGCAGCAATTTCTAAAAAATTTTTCCCAATTTTTTGACTGAACATATTTCCTTTATCACCATAGGCCTGAATGTACTCACGAATGTCCCTTCACCAATCCGTCCATGATGCAGTTTCAAAACTGTGTAACATAAAGAAAGTTTTATCTATGTGAGATGAATAAACATATTTATCACAAAGCAGTTTCACACAAAGCTTCTTTCCAGTTTTTCTCTGAGGATATTTCCTTTTTCACCATAGTCGTCCATATACTCCCAAATGTCCCTTGGTGGCTTTTTCTCCAAAAGAGGTTCACCAATCCTCTAAGCGAAAAATATATATCTCTATGAGTGGAATGCACACGTCACAAAGCAGCTCCTTGGAAAGCTTCTTCCCTGTTTCTGTCTGAACATATTTCGGTTTTCACCATAAGCCTCAAAGTGCTAATGAATATCACTTTGCAGACAAAACAAAAACAGTGTTAGAATACTTCCTTTGAAAAGAGAAGTTAAACTGTGTCAGTGGAATTCACACGACCAACAGCAGTTTCACAGAAAACTTCCTTCTGGTTTTTATCTCAGTGTATTTCTTTTTCAGCATATGCTAAAGACTGTTCCCAAATGGCCATTCTCAAGTTCCGAAGAAACAGTGATTTCAAACTGCTCAATCCAAAAAATGATTTAACTCTATGAGGTGAATACACACATCACAAAACAGTTGCTCAGAAAGCTTCTCTCCAGTTTTCAATGGAAGACATTTCCTTGCTCACCACAGGCCTCTGGGTGACACTTAATATCCCTTCGCAGATTCCTTAAAAACAGAATTTCCAAACCAGGCAATGTAGAGTCAGATTAAACTCTGTGAAATGAATGCACATATCAGACAGCAGCTTATTGGAATGCTTCTTTCTGGGTTTTATTTGAGAATAGTTCAATTTTCGCAATAGACCTCAATGCGCTCCGAAATATCACTTTTTCGGTTTTACAGAAACCATGTTCAAACATTGCCTTATGAAAAAAGAGGTATAACTCCCTGAGTGGAATATACACATCACAAAGCCGTTTCTGAGAATGCTTCTCTCCACTTTTTATCTGAAGATATTTCCATTTTCACCATAGTCCTGAATGTGCTTCCCAATGTGCCTTCACGGATCCGTCCATGACAGAGTTTCCAAGATGCATAATGTAAAGAAAGCTTTATCTATGTGAGATGAATATACATATCACAGATGAGTTTCACTGAAAGCTTCTTTCCAGTATTTGTCTGAGGCTATTTCCTTTTTCACCACAGGTGTCAATACGCTCCGGAATATCCCTTGGACCTTTTTTCTCCGAAATGTTTTCCTGATGCTATATGAGAAGAGAAGTGTAACACTCTGAGTGAAATGCACACATCACAAAGCCGTTCCTTGGAAAGCTTCTCTCCATTTTCTATCTGAAGATATTTCCTTTTTCACTGTAAGTCTGAAAGCACTCCCGAATATCCCTTCACACTCTATACATAAACAGTGTGAAAACTGGTCAATGTAAGAGAAGCTTAACTGAGCGAGAGGAATTCACATAACACACAGCAGTTTCACAGAAACCGTCCTTCTTTTTAGTTCTCCATATTCTAAAGAGCATTCCCAAATGTCCTTCCTCAGATTCCAAAGAAATAGTGTTTTCAAAGGGCTCAATACAAAGAATGGTTTAACTCTATGAGATGAATACACACGTTGCAAAGCAGTTGCTCAGAAAGTTTCTCTCCAGTTTTCAAAGGAAGACATTTCCTTGCTCACCACAGTTCTCTGGGAGCCACTTAATATCCCTTCACAGATTCCTCAAAGACAGGGTTTCCAAACTGGGCAATGTAATGTCAGCTATAATTCTGTGAAATGAATGCATATATCAGAAAGCAGTTTCTTGGAATGCTTCTTTCTAGGTTTTATTTGAGGAGAGATCTCTTTTTACCATAGTCTTCAATGCACTACTAAATATCACGTTTTCGGTTTTATAGGAACAGTGTTGAAACACTGCCTTATGAGAAAAGAGGTCTAACTCCCTGAGTGCAATGCACACATCCCAAAGCAGTTTCTCAGAAAGCTTCTCTCCAATTTTTATATGACGAGATTTCCGTTTTCACCATAGGCCTGAAAGTGCTCCCAAATGTCCCTTTGTGGATCTGTCCTTGATGGAGTTTACAAACTGCATAATAAAAGAAAGTTTTATCAATGTGAGATGAATAAGCATATCTATCACAAAGCAGTTTCCCAGAAAGCTTCTTTGCCGTTTTTGTTACAGGGTAATTCCTTTTTCACAATAGCCATCTATATACTCCTGAATGTCCCTTGGTAGCTTTTTCTCCAAAAGGGATTCCCCAATCTTCTATGAGAAGAAAGTTATAACTCTGTGAGTGGAATGCACAAGTCACAAAGCAGCTCCTTAGAAAGATTCTTTCTAGTGCCTATTTGAAGTTATTTCCATTTTCACCATTAGCCTCAAAGCGCTCCCGAATATCCCTTTGCAGACTAAACACTGTGTTAGTATACTGCTCATTGAAAAAAGAAGCTTAACTGTGTGTTTGGAAATCACAGGACCGAGAGCAGTTTCACAGAAAGCTTCCTTCTGGTTTTCATCTGAGCATATTTCTTTCTCCATATTCCAAAGAGTGTTCCCAAATATCCTTCCTGAGATGCCACAGAAAGAGTGATTTCAAACTGCTCAATCCAAAGAATGATTTAAGTCTATGAGATGAATACACACATCACAAAGCAGTTGCTCCGAAAGCTTTTGTCCAGTTTTCATGGGAAGACATTTCCTTGCTCACCACAGGCCTCTGGGGTGTCAATTAATATCCCTTTGCATATTCCTCAAAGACAAAGTTAACACACTGGGCAAAGTAGAGTACACTTTAAATTAATGAAGTGAATGCACATATCAGAAAGCACTTTCTTGAAATGTTTCTTTCTGGGTTTTACTTGAGGATAGTTCACTCTTCACCATAGTCTTCAACGTACTCCGAAACATCACTCTTTCTGTTTTGCAGGAACAGTGTTCAAACACTTCCTTATGAGAAAAGATGCATAACTCCCTGAGTGGAATGCACACAGCACAAAGCAGTTTCTCAGAAAGCTTCTCTGAAGTAATTATCTGAAGACATTTCCATTTTCACCAGAGTCCTGAATGTGCTCCCCAATGTCCCTTCACGAATCTGTCCATGACAGAGTTTCCAAGCTGCGTAAATTAAAGAAAGCATTATCATATTCATCTCACATAGATGAATAAACATAGCAAAAAACAGATTCACAGAAGGCTTCTTTCCAGTTTTTATGTGAACATATTTCCTTTTTCACCATAGTCCTGAATATCCTCCCAAGTGTCCCTTTGTGGATCCGTCCATGATAGAGTTTCTAAGCTGCGTAATGTAAAGAAAACGTTATCTATGTGAGATGAATACACATATCACAGAGCAGTTTCATAGAAAGCTTCTTTCCAGTTTTTGTCTGAGGCTATTTCCCTTTTCACCATAGGCATCAACATGCTCCTGAATATCACTTGGTAAGTTTTTCTCCAAAATGGTTTCCCCGATGCTGTATGAGAACAGAGGTATAACACTTTGAGTGGAATACACGTGTCACAAAGCAGTTCCTTGGAAAGCTTCTCTCCAGTTTCGGTCTTAACATATTTCCTTTTTCAACATAAGCCTCACAGCGCTCCCGAATATCCCTTCACATGCTAAACATAAACAGGGTTAGAAAATTGCCCAATGAGAAGAGAGGCTTAACTAAGTGAGAGGAATTAAGACGACATAGAGTAGTTTCACAGAAAGCTTCCTTCTGGATTTTACATGAGGATATTTCTTTCTCCATATTCTAAGGAGCGTTCCCAAATGTCCTTTCTCAGATTCCACAAAACAAGTGATTTCAAACTGCTGAATCCAAAGAATGGTTTAACTCTATGAGATGAATCAAAACATCACAAAGCAGTTTCTCAGAAAACTTCTCTCCAGTTTTCAATGGAAGACATTTCCTAACTCGCCACAGGCCCCCAGTGGCCACTTAATATCCCTTTGTAGGCTCCTCAAAGACAGATTTTTCAAACTTGGAAATGTAGAGTAAGCTTTAACTCTGTGAAATGAATGCACACGTCAGAGAAGAGTTTCTTGGAACGCTTCTTTCTGGGTTTTATTTCAGGATATTTCACTTTTCACCATAGTCTTCCATGTGCTCTGAAATGTTTCCTTCTCAGTTTTGCAGGAACAGAGTTCAAACACTGCCTTATGAGACAAGATGTGTAACTCCCTGAGTTAAATGCACACATTATAAAGTAGTTTCTCAGAATGCTTCTCTCCAGTTTTTATCTGAAAATATTTCCATTTTCAAAATAATCCTGAATGTGCTCCCAAATGTCCCTTCACAGATTCCTCTAAGACAGAGATTCTAAGCTGCATAATATAAAGAAAGCTTTATCTATGTGAGATGAATAAACCTAGTAAAAGCCAGATTCACAGAAAGCTTCTTTCCATTTTTTATGTGAAGATATTTCCATTTTCACCATAGTCCTGAATGTGCCCCCAAATATCCTTTCGTGGAACCATCCATGCCAGAGTTTCCAAGCTGTGTAATGTAAAGAAAGCTTTATCTATGTGAGATGAAGAAACATAGTAAAAACCAGATTCACAGAAAGCTTCTTTACAGTTTCTATCTGAACGTATATCTTTTTTCGCCATAAGCCTCACAGCACTCCCGAATATCTCTTCGCACGCTAAACATAAACAGTGTTAGAAAACTGTTCAGTGAAAAGAGAAGTGAGGGCAATTAACACAATGCATAGCAGTTTCACAGAAAGTGTCCTTCTGGTTTTTATCTGAGGATATTTAGTTCTTCATATTCTAAAGAGTGTTCCCAAATTTGCTTCCTCAGGTTCCAAAGAAACAGTGATTTCAAAGGGCTCAATCCAAAGAATGGTTTTACTCTATGAGATGAATACATACATCACAAAGAAGTTGCTCAGAAAGTTTCTCTCCAGTTTTCAAAGGAAGACATTTCCTTGCTCACAACAGTCCTCTGGGAGCCACTTAATATCCCTTCACAGATTCCACAAAGACAATGTTTCCCAACTGGGCAATGTAGAGTAAGCTTTATTTCTGTGAAATGAATGCACATATCAGAGAGCAGTTTCATCTATCACTTCTTTCTGGGTTTTATTTGAGGAGAGTTCTATTTTCGCCATAGTCTTGAATGTGCTACAAAATATCACGTTTTCGGTTTTACAGGAACATTGTTGAAACAGTGTCTTATGAGGAAAGAGGTATATCTCCCTGAGTGGAATGCACACATCCCAAGTTTCTCAGAAAGCTTCTCTCCAATTTTTATATGAAGATTTCCGTTTTCACAACAGGCCTGAAAGTGCTCCCGTATGTCCCTTAGCAGATCTGTCCATGATGGAGTTTCCAAACTGCATAATATAAAGAAAGTTTTATCTATGTGAGATGAATAAACATATCTATCACAAAGCAGTTTCCCAGAAAGCTTCTTTCCCGTTTTTGTCTGAGGATAATTCCTTTTTCACAATAGCCGACTATATACTCCTGAATGTCCCTTGGTAGCTTTTTCTCCAAAAGGTATTCCCCAATCCTCTATGAAAAGAAAGTTATAATTCTGTGAGTGGAATGCACACTTCACAAAGCAGCTCCTCAGAAAGCATCTCTCTAGTGTCTATGTGAAGATATTTCCGTTTTCACCTTATCCCTCAATGCACTCCCGAATATCCCTTCACAGACTAAACACAGTGTTAGAATACTGCTCAATGAGAAGAGAAGCTTAACTGTGTGAGTGGAAATCACTTGACCATGAGGAGTTTCACGGAAAGCTTTCTTCTGGTTTTCATCTGAGGATATTTCTTTCTCCATATTCCAAAGTGTATTCCCAAATGTCCTCCCTGAGTTGCCACAGAAACAGTGATATCAAACTGCTCAATCCAAGGAATGGTAAAACTCTATGAGATGAATACACACATCACAAAGCAGTTGCTCAGAATGCTTCTCTCCAGTTTTCATGGAAACACATTTCCTTGCTCACCACAGGCCTCTGGGGTGCCAATTAATATAGGAATATTAAAGGAATAATAAAGGAATATCCCTTCACATATTCCTCAAAGACAGAGTTTGCACACTGGGCAATGTAGAGTACACTTTAATTTTGTGAAGTGAATGCACATGTCAGAGAGCAGTTTCTTGCAACATTTCTTTCTGGATTTTACTTGAGGATAGCTCACTTTTCAACATAGTCTTCAATGTACTCTGAAATATCACTTTTTCGGTTTTACAGGAACGGTGTTCAAACACTGCCTTATGAGAAAAGACGTATAACTCCCTGAGTGGAATGTACAAATCACAAAGCAGTTTCTCAGAAACCTTCTCTGCAGTAATTATCTGAAGATATTTCCATTTTCACCATAAGCCTCCAAGCGCTTCCGAGTATCCCTAAGCTGTCTAAACTAGAACAGTGTTAGAATACTGTTCAATGAAAACAGAAGTTTAAGTGTGTGAGTAGAATTCACTTGACACTGAGCACTTTCACCAAAAGTTTCCTTCTGGTTTTTATCAGAGGGCATTTCTTTTTCAGCATATTCTTCAGAACGTTCCCAAATGTCCTTTCTGAGGTTCCACAGAAACAGTGATTTCAAACTGCTCAATCCAAAGAATGTTTTAACTCTATGAGATGAATACACACATCACAAAGCAGTTGCTCAAGATGCTTCTCTCCATTTTTCAATGGAAAACTTTTCCTTGCTCGCCAATGTACTCCGCAGAATCCTTTCACAGAATCCTCAAAGACAGACTTTCCAAACTGGGAAATGTAGAGTAAGCTTTAACCCTCTATAATGAATGCACACATCAGAGAGCAGTTTCCTGGTATGCTTCTTTGTGGGTTTTATTTCAGGAAAATTCACTTTTCATCATAAACTTCCATGCACTCAGAAATATTACATTTTCAGTTTTACAGGAACAGTGTTCAAACACTGCCTGATGAGAAAAGAGGTATAAATCCCTGCGTGGAATGCCCATATCACAAAGCAGTTTCTCAGAAAGCTTCTGTCCATTTTTTAACTAAAGATATCTCCTTTTTCACCGTAGGCCTGAATGTGCTCCCGAACACTCCTTCGCAGATCCATCCATGACGGAGTTTCCAAACTGCATATTATAAGGAAAGTTTTATCAAGGTGAGATGAATAAACGTATCTGTCACAAGCAGTTTCACAGAAATCTTGTTTCCAGTTTTTGTGTGAGGATATTTCCTTTTTCACCATAGTCGTCCATATTCTCCTGAATATCCCTTGGTAGCTTTTTCTCCAAAAGGGATTCCCTAATCCTCTATGACAAGAAAGGTATTATTCTGTGAGTGGAATGCACACTTCACAAAGCAGCTCTTTGGAAAGCTTCTCTCCAGTTTCTATCTGAAGGTATTTCCCTTTTCACCCTAAGCCTCAAAGTGTTCCTGTATATCCCTTTGCAGACTAAACAAAAACAGTGTTAGAATACTGCTGAATGGAAAGAGAAGCTTAACTGTGTGAGCAGAATTCACACCACACAGAGCAGCTTCACAGAAAGCTTCCTTCTGGTTTCTATCTGAGGTTATTTCTTTTTCAGGATATTCTAAAGATCATTCCCAAATGTCCTCTCTCAGATTCCACAGAAACAGTGATTTCAAACTGCTCAATCCAAAGTATGCTTTAACTCTATGAGATGAATACACACATCACAAAGCTGTTGCTCAGAATCATTCTCTCCAGTTTTCATTGGAAGATGTTTCCTTTCTCAACACAAGTCTCCGGGCGCCACTTAACATCCCTTCCCAGATTCCTCAAAGACAGAGTTTCCAAACTGGGCAACGTAGTGGAAGCTTTAAGTCTCTGAAATGAATGCACACGTCAGAGAGCAGTTTCTTGGAATGCTTCTTTCTGGGTTTTATTTCAGGATATTTCACTTGTCGCCATTGTCTTCAAAGCACAGCAAAATATCACTTTTTCAGTTTTACAGGAACAGTGTTCAAACACTGTTTCATGAGAAAAGAAGTAAAACTCCCTGAGTGGAATGCAAGCATCACAAAGCAGCTTCATAGAAAGCTTCTCTCCAGTTTTTATCTGGAGATATTTCCTATTTCCAAACAGGACAGAATGTGCTCCCAAATGTCCCTTCACGAATCCATTCATGATGCAGTTTCAAAACTGTGTAATAGAAAGAAAGTTTTTTCTATGTGAGATAAATAGACATATCTATCACAAAGCAGTGTCAGAGAAAGTTTCTTTCCTGTTTATGTCTGAGGATACTTCCTTTTTCACAATAGAAGTCCGTATACTCCCAAATATCCCCTGATAGCATTTTCTTAAAAACGCGATTCCTCAATCCTCTTTGAGAAGAAAAGTATAACTCTGTGAGTGGAATGCACATGTCAAAAAGCAGCTCCTCAGAAATCTTCTCTCCAGCATCTATCTGAACATTTTTCCACTTTCACTGTAAGCCTCAAAGTGCTAACAAGTATCCCTTAGCTGACTAACCTAGAACAGTGTTAGAATACTGCTCAATGAAAACAGAAGCTTAACTCTGTGAGTGAAATTCACGTTACCTAGAGCAGTTTCACAGAAACTTTCCTTCTGGTTTCTATCGGAGGGTATTACTTTTTCAGTATATTCCTAATAGCGTTCCCAAATGTCCTTTCTCAGGTTCCACAGAAACAGTGATTTCAAGCTGCTCAATCCAAAGAATGATTTACCTCTATGAGATGAATACACACATCACAAAGCAGTAGCTATGAAAGCTTCTCTCCAATTTTCATTGGAAGGCATTTCCTTTCTCACCACAAGCCTCCAGGTGCCACTTAATATCCCTTCACAGATTGCTTAAAGACAGAGTTTCCAAACTGGGCAACGTAGTGTAAGCTTTAACCCTCTTAAATAAATGCACACGTCAGAGAGCAGTTACTTGGAACACTTCTTTCTGGGTTTCATTTCAGGATATTTCACTTTTCTCTCCAAGTCTTAAAAATGCTGCCAAATATCACCTTTTTAGTTTTACAGGAACAGTGCTCAAATACTGTCTTATGAGAAAAGAGGTAAAACTCCCTAAGTGGAATGCACACAACACAATGTAGTTTACCAGAAAGCTTCTCTTCAGTTTTTATCTGAAGATACTTCCTATTTCCTCACTGGACTGAATGTGCTCCCGAATGTCCCTTCACGAATCCGTCCATGATGAACTTTCAAAACTGTGTAATAGAAAGAAAGTTTTATCTATGTGAGATGAATAGACATATCTATCACAAAGCAATTTTACAGAGAGCTTCTTTCCAGATTTTTTCTGAGGCTCTTTCCTTTTTCTCCATAGCCCTCTCTATACCCCTGAATTTTCCCTAGTAGCTTTTTCTCCAAACAGGATTCCCCAATCCTTTATGAGAAGAAAAGTATAAATCTGTTGGTGGAGTGCACACGTCGCAAAGCAGCTCCACGGAAATCTTCTCTCCTGTATCTTTCTGAAGATATTTAAGTTTTCAACATAAGCCTCAAAGCGCTCCCGAGTCTCCCTTAGCTGACTAACCTAAATAGTGTTAGAATACTACTCAATGAAAACAGAAGCTTAACTGTGTGAGTGGAATTCACATGACCTAGAGCAGTTTCACAGAAAGTTTCCTTCTGGTTTTTATCAGAGTGTAATTCTTTTTCAGCATATTTTTAAGTGCGTTCCCAAATGTCCTGTCTCAGATTCCACAGAAACAGTGATTTCAAACTGCTCAATCTCAGGAAATGTCTTCAGATGGAAACTGGAGAGAGGCTTTCAGTGCAACCGCTTTGTGATGTGTGTTTTCATGTAATAGAGTTAAATCATTCTTTGAATTGAGAAGTTTGAAATCAGTGTTTCCGTGGAACCTGAGAATGGACATTTGGGAACGTTTTTAAGAATGCTGAAAAAGAAATATCCTCCGATAAAAACCTGAAGTAAACTTTTTGTGAAACTGCTCTAGGTCATGTGAAGTAAACCCGCACAGTTAAACTTCTGTTTTCATTGAGCACTGTTTTAGGTTAGTCAGCTAAGGGATACTCAGCAGCGCATTGAGGCTTATGTTGAAAACAGAAATATCTTCAGATAGATACTGTAGAGAAAATTTCTGAGAAGCTGCTTTGTGACACGTTCATTCCACTCACAGAGTTTTACTTTTCTTCTCATAGAGGATTGTAAAATCCCGCTTGGATAAAAACCTACTTGGGGACATTCGGGAGGATATGGATGGCTATAGTGGAAAAAGAAATATCCTCAGACAAAAACTGAAAAGAAACTTTCTGTGAAACTGCTTTGTGTTAGATATGTCTATTCATCTCACATAGATAAAGCTTTCTCTTATGCAGTTTTGAAACTACATCATGGACGGATTCGTGTGGGGACATTCGGGAGCACATTCAGGCCAGTGGGGTAATAGGAAATATCTTCAGACAAAAACTGGAGAGAAGATTTATGAGAAACAGCTTGGTCATGTGTGCATTCCATTCAGGGAGTTATAACTATTTTCTCATAAGGCAGTGTTTGAACACTGTTCCTGTAAAACTGAAAAAATGATATTTTGCAGCACATTGAAGACTATGGTGAAAAGTGAAATATCCTGAAATAAAACCCAGAAAGAAGCATTCCAAGAAACTGCTCTCTGACGTGTGCATTCATTTTAGATAATTATAGCTTACACTACATTACCCAGTTTGGAAACTCTGCCTTTGAGTAATCTATGAAGGGATATTAAGTGGCGCCCGGAGGCTTGTGATGAGAAAGGAAACGTTATCCAAAGAAAACTGGAGAGAAGCTTTTGGAGCAACTGCCTTGTGATGTGTGTATTTATCTCATAGACGTAAATCATTTTTTGGATTGAGCAGTCTGAAATCACCGTTTCTGTGGAACCTGAGAAAGGACATTTCAGAATGCTCTTAAGAGTATGCTGAAAAAGAAATACCATCCAATAAAAACCGGAAGGAAACTTTCTGTGAAACTGCTCTATGTCACTTGACGTCCACACGCTGAGTTAAGTTTCTGTTTTCATTGAGCAGTATTCTAACACTGTTTTAGGTTAGTCAGCTAAGGGACACTCGGGAGCGCTTTGAGGCTTACGGTGAAAACGGAAATATCTTCAGATAGATAGTGGAGAGAAGATTTCTGAGGAGCTGCTTTGTGACGTGTGCATTCCAATCACAGATTTATAGTTTTCTTCTCATAGAGGATTGGGAAATCCTGTGTGCAGAAAAAGCTACCACAGAGCATTCGGGAGTATATGGACGGCTATGGTGAAAAAGGAAATATCTTCAGACAAAAACTGGAAAGAAGCTTTCTGTGAATCTGGTTTGTGATAGATATGTCTACTCATCTCACATAGATAAACCTCTCATTCTATTACGTAGTTTTGAAGCTGCATCATAGACGGATTTGTAAAGGGACATTCGAGACCACATTCATGCCTACGATGAAAAAGGAGATACCTTCAGCTAAAAACTGGAGAGAAGCTTTCTGAGAAACTGCTTTGTGATGTGTGCATTCCACTCAGGGAGTTATACCTCTTTTCTCACAAGGCAGTGTTTGAACACTGTTCCTGTAAAACTGAAAAAAGTGATATTTTGCAGTGCATTGAAGACTCTGGCGAAAAGTAAAATGTCGTGAAATAAAACCCAGAAAGAAGTGTTCCAAGAAACTGCTCTCTGACGAGTTCAATCATTTCAGATAGTTTAGCTTACACTACGTTGCCCAGTTTGGAAACTCGGTCTTTGAAGAGTATGTGAAGGGATATTAAGTCACGCTCAGAGGCTTGTGATGAGAAAGGAAACGTCTTTCAATGAAAACTGGATTGAAGCTTTTGGAGCAACTGCTTTGTGATGTGTGTATTCATCTCAGAGAATTAAACCATTCCTTGGATAGAGCAGTTTGAAATCACTGTTTCTGTGGAACCTGAGAAAGGACTTGAAAACGCTCTTAAGAATATGCTGAAAAAGGAATACTCTCTGATAAAACCAGAAGGAAACTTCCTGTGAAACTACTCTAGGTCATGTGAAGTACAGTCACACAATTAAGTTCCTGTTTTCATGGGGCAGTATTCTAACACTGTTTTAGCTTAGTCAGCTAAGAGATTCTCGGGAGAACTTTGAGGCTTACGGTGAAAACAGAAATTTCTTCAGATAGATACTGGAGAGAAGATTTTCGAGGAGCTACTTTGTGACGTCTGCATTCCACTCACAGAGTTATACTTTTCTTCTCATAGAGGATAGGGGACTCCCGCTTCGAGAAAAAGCTACCAGGGAACCTTGGGGAGTATATGGATGGCGATGGTGAAAATGGAAATATCCTCAGACCAAAACAGGAAAGAAGGTTTCTATCAAACTGCTTTGTGATGGATATGTCTACTCATCTCACATAGATAAAACTTTCCTTCTATTATGCAGTTTTGATACTGCATCATGGACGGATTCGCGAAGAGACATTCAAGAGCACATTCAGGGCTGCGGGGAAATAGGACATATCTTAAAATAAAAACTGGAGAGAAGCTTTCTGAGAAACTACTTTGTAATGTGTGCATTCCACTCTGGGAGTTGTACTTCTTTTGTCATAAGGCAGTGTTTGAACACTGTTCCTGTAAAACAGAAAAAGTGATATTTTGCAGCGCATTGAAGACTATGGCGAAAAGTGAAATATCCTGAAATAAAACCCAGAAAGAAGTGTTCCAAGATCCTGCTTTCCGAAGTGTGCGTTCATTTTAGAGAATTAAAACTTACACTACGTTGCCCAACTTGGAAACTCTGTCTCTGAGGAATCTGGAAAGGATATAAAGTAGCACATGGAGGTTTGTGGTGAGAAAGGGAACGTCTTCCGATGAAAACTGGAGAGAAGCTTTCGGAGCAATTACTTTGTGATGTGTGTATTCATCTCATAGATTTAAATCATTCTTTGGATTGAGCAGTTTGAAATCACTGTTTCTGTGGAACCTGAGAAAGGACATTTGGGAACGCTCTAAAGAATATGCTGAAAAGGAAATACTCTTCAATAAAAACCAGAAGGAAACTTTCTCTGAAACTGCTCTAAGTCACGTGAAGTCCTCTCGCACAGATAAGCTTCTGTTTTCATTGAGCAGTGTTCTAACACTGCTTTTGGTTTGTCAGCTAAGGGATACTTGGGAGCGCTTTGAGACTTATGGTCAAAACGGAAATATCTTCAGATAGATACTGGAGGGAAGATTTCCGAGGATCTGACTTGTGATGTGGGCATTGCACTCACAGAGTTATACTTTTCTTCTGATAGAGGATTGGGGAATCCCGTTTTGAGAAAAAGCTACCAGGGGACATTCACGAGTATGTGGACGGCTATGGTGAAAAAGAAAATATCCTCAGACAAATACTGGAAAGAAGCTTTCTGTGATACTGCTTTTTCATAGATATGTCTATTCATCTCATATAGATAAAACTTTCTTTCTATTAGGCCGTTTTGACACTGTGTCATGGACGGATACACGAAGGGACATTCGGGAGCACATTCAGGCCTGTGGGGATATAGGAGATATCTTAAGATAAAAACTGGAGACAATCTTTCTGAGAAACTGCTTTGTGATGTGTGCATTCCACTGAGGAACTTATACCTCTTTTCTCATAAGGCAGTGTTTGAATACTGTTCCTGTGAAACAGAAAAAGTGATATTTTGCAGCACATTGAAGACTATGGCCAAAAGTGAAATGTCCTGAAATAAAACCCAGAAAGAAGCATTCCAAGAAACTGCTCTCTGACGTGCGCATTCATTTTAGTGGGTTAAGCTTACATTACGTTGCTTAGTTTGGAAACTCTGTCTTGGAGGAATCTGTGAAGGGATATTAAGTGGCGCTCAGAGGCTTGTGGTGAGAAAGGAAATGTCTGGGCGCCCCTTCATATCCCTTCTCAGATTCCTCAAAGACAGAGTTTCCAAAGTGGACAATGGAGTGAAAGCTTTAACTCACTGAAATGATTGCACACCTTAGAGAGCAGTTTCCAGGAATGCTTCATTTTGGGTTTTATTTGAGGATATTTCACTTTTCGTCATACTCTTCAAAGCGCTGCAAATTATCACTTTTTTCAGTTTTACAGGAACAATGTTCAAAAACTGCCTTATGAAAAAAGAAGTATAACTCCTTGAGTGGAATGTACGTATCACAAAGCAGTTTCTCAGAAAGCTTCTCTCCAATTTTTATATGAAGACATCTCCTTTTTCCCACAGGCCTCAGTGGTGCTCCCGAATGTCCCTTCACGAATCCGTCCATGAAGCAGTTTCAAAACTGCATAATAGAAAGAAAGTTTTATCTATGTGAGATGAATAGACATATCTATCACAAAGCAGTTTCACAGAAAGCTTCTTTCCAGTTTTTGTCTGAGGATATTTCCTTATCCACCATAGCCATCTATATACTCCCGAATGTCCCCTGGTAGCTTTTTCTGCAAGTGGGATTCCCCAACCCTCTATTAGAAGAAAAGTATTACTCTGTGTGTTAATGAACAAGTCACAAAGCAGCTTCTCAGCAATCTTCTCTCCAGTATCTATCTGAAGATATTTCTGATTTCACCATAAGCCTCAAAGTGCTCCCGAGTATCCCTTAGCTGACTAACCTAAAACATTGTTAGAATACTGCTCAATGAAAACAGAAGCATAATTGTGCGAGTGGACTTCATGTGACCTAAGGCAGTTTCACAGAAAGTTCCCTTCAGGTTTTATCGGAGGGTATTCCTTTTTCAGGATACTCTTAAGTGCATTCCAAAATGTCCTTTTTGAAGTTCCACAGAAACAGTGATTTCAAACTGCTCAATTCACAGAATGATTTAACTCTATGAGAGGAAAACACACATCACAAAGCAGTTGCCCCAAAAGCTTTTTTCCAGATTTCATCAGAAGACGTGTCCTTTCTCACCACAGCCTCCAGTTGCCAATTCATGTCCCGTTACAGATTCCTCAAAGACAGAGTTTCCATACTGGGTATCATAGTGTAAGCCTTCAGTCTCTGAAATGAATGCATACGTCAGAGAGTAGTTTCCTGGAACGCTTCCTTCTGAGTTTTATTTCAGGATATTTCACTTTTCTCTGTAGTCTTAAATGCTCTGCAAAATATCACTTTTTCAGTTTTACAGGAATAGTGTTCAAACACTGTCTTATGAGAAAAGAGGTATAACTCCCTGACTGGAAAACACACATCACAAAGCAGTTTCTCAGAAAGCTTCACTTCTGTTTTTATCTGAAGATATCTCCTATTTCTCCACAGACTTGAATGTGCCACTGAATGTCCCTTCGCGAAACGTCTATGACCCAGTTTCAAAACTGCGTAATAGAAAGAAAGTTTTATCTATGTGAGATGAATAGACATATTTATCACAAAGCAGTTTCACGGAAAGTTTCCTTCCGGTTTTTGTCTGAGGATATTTCCTTATTCACCATAGCCCTCCATATACTCCCGAAGTCCCCTGGTAGCATTTCCTCCAGACAGGATTCCCCAATCCTCTATGAGAAGAAAAGTATAACTCTGTGAGTGGAATGCACACATCACAAAGCAGCTCCTCGGAAATCTTCTATCCAGTATCTATCTGAAGATATTTCCGTTTTTACCGTAAGCCTCAGAACGCTCCCAAGTATCCCTTAGCTGACTAACCTAAAACAGTGTGAGAATACTGCTCAATGAAAAGAGAAGCTTAACTGTGCTAGTGTACTTCATGTGTCCTGCAGCAGTTTCACAGAAAGTTTCCTTCTGGTTTTATGAGAAGGTATTTCTCCCTCAGTATATTCTTAATAGCATTCCCAAATGTCCTTTCTCAGGTTCCACAGAAACAGTGATTTCAAACTGCTCAATCCAAAGAATGATTTAACTTTATGAGATGAATACACACATCACAAAACAGTTGCTCTGAAAGCTTCTCTCCAGTTTTCATCGGAAGAGGTTTCCTTTCTCACCACAAGGCTCCGGGCACCAATTAATATCCCTCCACAGATTCCTGAAAGACAGAGTTTCCAAACTTGGCAATGTAGTATAAGCTTAAACTCTCTGAAATGAATGCACACGTCAGAGTGCAGTTTCCTGGACGTTTCTTTCTGGTTTTATTTCAGGATATTTCACTTTTCGACATAGTCTTCAAAGCGCTGCAAATATCACTTTTTCAGATTTACAGGAACAGTGGTCAAACACTACCTTATGAGAAATGAGGTATAATTTCCTGAAGGGAATGCACACATGACAAAGCAGTTTCTCAGAAAGCTTCTCTCCGGTTCTTAGTTGAAGATATTTCTATTTCCCCACAGGCCTGAATGTGCTCCCGAAATTCCCTTTGCGAATCCATCCATGATGCAGTTTCAAAACTGCATAATAGAAAGAAAATTTTATCTATGTGAGATGAATAGACATATCTTTTCCAAAGTGCTTTCAGAGAAAGCTTCTTTCCAGTTTGTCTGAGGATATTTTATTTTTCAATATAACGGTCCATATACTCCCGAATGTCCCGTGGTAGCTTTTTCTCCAGATGCAATTTCCCAATCTTCTATGAGAGGAAATGTATAACTCTGTGAGAGGAATGCACACGTCACAAAGTAGCTCCTTGGAAATCTCTCCAGTATTTATCTGAAGATATTTCCATTTTCACAATAAGCCTCAAAGTGCTTCTGACTATCACATAGCTAACTAAGTTAAAACAGTGTTAGAATACTGCTCAATAAAAACAGAAGCCAACTGTGTCAGTGGAATTCACGTGACCCCGGGCAGTTTCACAGAAAGTTTCCAAGAATCCTTCCTGTTTTTATCGGAGGGTATTACTTTTTTTAGCATATTCTTAAGAGTGTTCCCAAATGTCCTTTATGAGAATCCACAGAAACAGTGATTTCAAACTGCTCAATGCAAAGAAAGATTTAACTATATGAAATGAATACACACATCACAAAACAGTTGCTACAAAAACTTCTCTCCAGTATTAATCGGAAGATGTTTCCTTTCTCACCACAAGCCTCCAGGCGGCACTTAATATCCCTTCACAGATTCCTCAAAGACAGAGTTTCCAAACTGGGCAACGTAGTGTAAGCTTTAACTCTCTGAAATGAATGCACACGTCAGAGAGTAGTTTCTTGGAACGCTTCTTTCAGGCTTTTATTTCGAGATATTTCACTTTTCGACATAAACTTCAAAGTCCTTCAAAATATCAGTTTTTCAGTTTTACAGGAACAGTGTTCAAACACTGCCCTATGAGAAACGAAGTATAAGTCCCTGAGTGGAATGCACACATCACAAAGCAGTTTCTCAGAAAGCTTCTCTCCAGTTTTTAGCTGAAGATATTTATAATTTCCCCACAGGCCTGAATGTGCTCCTGAAATTCCCTTCGCGAATGCATCCATGACGCAGTTTCAAACTGCATAATAGAAAGAAAATTTTATCTATGTGAGATGAATAGACATATCTTTTCCAAAGCACTTTCCCAGAAAGCTTCTTTCCAGTTTGTCTGAGGATATTTCCTTTTTTCACCTTAGCAGTCCAAATACTCCTGAATGTCCCCAGGTTGCGTTTTCTCCAAACAGGATATCCCAATACTCTATGATAAGAAAAGTATAACTCTGTGAGTGGAATGCACACGTCAAAAGCAGCTCCTTGGAAATCTTGTCTCTAGTGTCTATCTGAAGATAATTCCATTTTCACTGTAAGCCTCAAAGCATTCCTGAGTATCCCTTAGCTCACTAACCATAAACAGTGTTAGAATACAGCTCAATGAACACAGAACGTTAACTGTGCAAGTGCACTTCACATGACCTAAAGCAGTTTCACAGAAAGTTTCCTTCTGGTTTTTATCGCAGTGTATTTCTTTTTCAGCATATTCTTAAGAGCATTCCCAAATGTCCTTTCTCAGGTTCCAAAGAAACAGTGATTTCAAACTGCTCAATCCAAAGAATGATTTAACTCTATGAGATGAATACACACATAACAAAGCAGTTGCTCCAAAAACTCTCCAATTTACATCAAAAGACGTTTTCTTTCACACCACAAGCCTCTGGGCACCACTTAATATCAGTTCACAGATTCCTCAAAGACAGAGATTCCAAAATGAGCAATGTAGTGTTAGCTTTAACTCTCTGAATTGAATGCACACGTCAAAGAACAGTTTCTTTGAATGCTTCTTTCTGGGTTTTGTATCTGGATATTTCCCTTTTTGCCATAGTCTTCAATGCACTGCAAAATATCACTTTTTCAATTTTACAGGAACAGTGTTCAAACACAGTCTTATGAGAAAAGAGGTACAACTCCCTGAGTGGAATGCACACATCACAAAGTACTTTCTCAGAAAGCTTCTCTCCAGTTTTTATCTTAAGATATCCCCTATTTCCCCACAGGAATGCATATACTCCCGAAAGTCCCTTCGTGAATCCGTCCGTGATGCATTTTCAAAACTGTGTAATAGAAAGAAAGTTTTATCTATGTGAGATGAATAAACATATCTATCACAAAGCAGTTTCACAGAAAGCTTCCTTCCAGCTTCTGTCGGAGGATATTTGCTTTTTCACCACAGCTGTCTGTATACTCCCGAATGTCCCCTGGTAGCTTTTTCTCCAGATGGGATTACTCAAACCTCAGTGAGAAGAAAAGTATAACTCTGTGAGTGGAATGCACATGTCACAATGAAGCTCCTCAGAAATCTCCCCTCCAGTATCTATCTGAAGATATTTCCGTTTTCACCATAGGCCTCAAAGGGCTCCCAAGTATTCCTTAGCGGACTAAGCTAAAACAGTGTTAGAATACAGCTCAATGAATACAGAGGTTAACTGTGCAAGTGGAATTTCCATGACCTAGAGCAGTTTCACAGGAAGTTTCCTTCTGGTTGTTATCGGAGGGTATTTCTTTTTCAGCATATTCTTAAGAGCATTCCCAAATGTCCTTTCTCAGGTTCCACAGAAACAGTGATTTCAAACCGCTCTATCCAAGGAGTGATCTAACTCTATGAGGTGAATACACACCTCACAAAGTAGCTGCTCTGAAAGTTTCTCTCCAGTTTTCAACAAAAGATGTTTCCTTTCTCACCAGAAACCTCTGTGCGCCACGTAATATCCCTTCACAAATTCCTAAAAGACAGAGTTTCCAAACTGGGCAATGTAGTAGAGGCTTTAAATCTCTGAAATGAATGCACACATTAGAGAACAGTTTCTTGGAATGCTTCTTTCTGGGTTTTATTTCGGGATATTTCACTCTTCGGTATAGTCTCCAATGCGCTGCAAAATATCACTTTTTTGGTCTTACAGGAACAGTGTTCAAACACTGCCTTGTGAGAAAAGAGGTGTAACTCCCTGAGTGGAATGCACACATCACAAAGCAGTTTCATAGAAACCTTCTATCCAGTTTTTATCTTTAGATATTTCCTATTTCCCCACAGGGCTGAATGTGCTCCCGAATGTCCCTTTGGGAATCCATCCGTGATGCAGGTTCAAAACTATGTAATAGAAAGAAAGTTTTATTTATGTGAGTTGAATAGACATATCTATCACAAAGCAGTTTCAGAGAAACCTTCTTTCCAGTTTTTGTCTGGGGATACTTCCTTTTTCACCATAGAAGTCCCTGTACTCCAGAATGCCCCCTGGTAGTGTTTTCTTAAAAATGGGATTCCTCAATACTCTATGAGAAGAAAGGTTTAACTCTGTGAGTGGAATGCACATGTCACAAAGCAGCTCCTCGGAAATCTTCTCTCCAGTATCTATCTGAAGGTATTTCCGTTTTCACCATTGGCCTCAAAGGGCTCCCGAGTATCCCTTAGATGACTAACTTGAAACATTGTTAGAATACTGCTCAATGAAAACAGAAGCTTAACTGTGCATGTGGAATTCACGTGACCTGGGGCATTTTCACAGAAAGTTTCCAAGTTTTCTTCTGTTTTTTTTCGGAGGGTATAACCTTTTTAGCATATTCTTAAGTGTGTTCCCTAATGTCCTTCATGAGGATCCACAGAAACAGTGATTTCAAACTGTTCAATTCAAAGAATGATTTAACTCTACGAGATGAATACACAAATCACAAAGCAATTGCTCGGAAAGATCCTCTCCAGTTTTCATTGGAAGACGTTTGTTTTCTCACCACATGCCTCCAAGCAACACTTAATATCCCTTCACAGATTCCTCAAAGACAGAGTTTCCAAACTGGGCAACGTAGTGTAAACTTTAGCTCTCTGAAATGAACGCATACATTAGCAGTTTCTCAGAAAGCTTCTCTCCAGTTTTTATCTGAAGATATCTTTTATTTCCCCACAGGCCTGAATGTGCTGCAAGATGTCCCTTCACGAATCCATCCATGACACAGTTTCAAAACCGCGTAATAGAAAGAATGTTTTATCTATGAGAGATGAATACACATATCTATCACAAAGCAGTTTCACAGAAAACTTCTTTTCACTATTTGTCTGAGGATATTTCCTTTTTCACTATAGCCATCCATATACTCCCGAATGTTCCCTGGTAGCTTTTGCTCCAAACGGGATTCCCCTATCCTCCATGACAAGAAAAATATAACTCTGTGAGTGGAATGCACACGTCACAAAGCAGCTCCTCGGAAATCTTCTCTCCAGTATCTTTCTGATGATATTTTCATTTTGACGGAAGCCTCAAAGTGCTCCCCAGTGTCCCTTAGCTGAGTAAACTAAAACAGTGTTAGAATACTGCTCAATGAAAACAGAAGCTTAACTGTTTGAGTGGAATTCACATGACACAGAGCTGTTTCACACAAGGTTTCCTTCTCCTTTTTATCGGAAGGTATTTCTCTTCAGCATATTTTTAACAGCGTTCCAAAATGTTCTTTCTGATGTTCCACAGAAAGAGTGATGCCAAACAGCTCAATCCAAAGAATGATTTACCTCTTTGAGTTAAAAACACAGATCACTGGGCCGGGCGCGGTGGCTCAAGCCTGTAATCCCAGCACTTTGGGAGGCCGAGACGGGTGGATCACGAGGTCAGGAGATCGAGACCATCCTGGCTAACACGGTGAAACCCCGTCTCCACTAAGAAATACAAAAAACTAGCCGGGCGAGGTGGCGGGCGCCTGTAGTCCCAGCTACTCGGGAGGCTGAGGCCGGAGAATGGCGTGAACCCAGGAGGTGGAGCTTGCAGTGAGCTGAGATCTGGCCACTGCACTCCAGCCTGGGCGACAGAGCGAGAGTCCGTCTCAAAAAAAAAAAAAAAAAAAAAAAACACAGATCACTGGCTGTTGTTCAGAAATCTTCTCTCCAGTTTTCAATGGAAGACATTTACTTGCTTGCCACAGAAACCTGGTTCCACTTAATCTCTCTTCGTAGAAATCTCAAAGACAGATTTTCCAAAGTGGGCAGTGTAGAGTAATCTTTAACTTTGTGAAATGAATGCACATATCAGATAGCAGTTTCTTGGAACACTTCTTTCTGGGTTTTATTTGAAGATATTTTGCATTCCGCCATAGCCTTCAATGCTCTCTAAAATATCACTTTTTCGGTTTTACATGAACAGTGTTCAAACCCTGCCTTATGAGAAAAAAGGTATAACTACGTGAGTGGAATGCACACACCACAAAGCAGTTTCTCAGAAAGCTTCTCTCCAGTTTTTATCTGAAGATATTTCCATTTTCAACATAGGCCTGAATGTGCTCCCGAATGTCCCTTCGCAGATCCGTCCATGACAGTCAACACGCCGTGCAAAGTAAAGAAAGATTATCAATGTCAGGTGAATAAACATAGCAAAAAGCAGATTCACAGAAAGCTTCTTTCCAGTTTCCATCTGATGTTATTTCCTTTTTCACCATACTCCTGTATTTGCTCCCAAATGTCCCTTCACAGATCCGTCCATGACAGAGTTTCCAAGCTGCATAATGTAAAGAAAGCTTTATCTATGTGAGATGAATACACATACAACAGAGCAGTTTCACAGAAAGCTTCTTTCTCGTTTTAGTCTGAGGCTATATCCTTTTTCACCTTTTTCGGCAATATGCCACTAAATATCTCTTGGTACCGTTTCTTCCAAAAGTTTTTCCCTGAATCTATATGAGAAGAGAGGTATAACACTGTGAGTGGAATGCACATGACACAAAGCAGTTCCTCAGAAAGCTCCTCTCCAGTTTCTATCTGAACATAATTCCTTTTTAACCATAAGCCTCAGAGTGCTCCCGAATATCCCTTCGCACGCTGAACATAAACAGCAATAGAAAACAGCTCAATGAAAAGAGAAGCTTAACTGAGTGAGAGGAATTCACACGACATGTAGCAGTTTCCCAGAAAGCTTCCTTCTGGTTTTTATCTGAGGATCTTTCTTTCTACATATTCTAAAGGGCGTTCCCAATTGTCCTTCCTCCGATTCCACAGACACAGTGATTTCAAACTGCTCAATTCAAAGAATGGCTTAATTCTATAAGATGAATACACACATCACAAAGAAGTTACTCAGAAAGCTTCTCTCCAGGTTTCGTCGGAAGACATTTCCTAGCTCACCAGAGGCCTCTGGGCGCCACTTAATATCCCTTCGCAGATTCCTCAAAGGCAGAGTTTCCAATCTGGGCAACGTAGTGTAAAAATTAACTCTGAAATTAATGCACATATCGGAGAGCTGCTTCCTGGAATGCTTCTTTCTGTGTTTTATTTGAGTATGTTTCACTTTTCTCCATAGTCTTCTAAGCACTACAAAATATCACTTTTTCGGTTTTACCTGAACAGCGTTCAAACACTGCCTTATGAGAAAAGAGATATAACTCCCCGAGTGGAATGCACACAACAGAATGCAGATTCTGAGAAAGCTACTCTCCAGTTTTTATCTCAGATTATTTCCTTTTTCACCATAGGCCTGAATGTGCTCCCGAATGTCCCTTCGAGCATCCATCCATGACGGAGTTTCAAAACTGTGCAAAATAAAAAAGTTTTATCTACGTGAGATGAATAAATATAGCAAAAAGCAGATTCACGGAAAGCTTCTTTCCAGTTTTTGTCAGAGGATACTTCCTTTTTCACCATAGTCCTGAATGTGCTTCTGAATGTCCCTTCGTGGTCTGTGCATGACAGAGTTTCCAAGCTGGGTAATGTAAAGAAAGCGTTATCTATGTGAAATGATTACACATATCACAGAGCAGTTTCACCGAAAGCTTCTTTCCAGTTTTTGTCTGAGGCTATATCCCTTTTCACCATAGGCATCAATACGCTCCCAGATATCCCCTGGTAGCTTTGTCTCCAGAAGGGTTTCCCCAATGCTGTATGAGAAGAGAGGTATAACATTGTGAGTGGAATGCACCCGTCACAAAGCAGCTCCTCGGAAAGCTTGTCTCCAGTTTCTATCTGAACATATTTCCTTTTCACCATAACCCTGAAAGCACTCCCGAATATCCATTTGCATGCTAAACATACACAGTGTTGGAAAACTGCTCAATTAAAAGAGAAGCTTAACTGTGTGGGTGGAATTCACTGACACATAGCAGTTTCACAGAAAGCTTCCTTCTGATTTCTATCAGAGTTTATTTCTTTTTTTTTTTTTTTTTAATTTATTTATTATTATTATACTGTAAGTTGTAGGGTACATGTGCATAACGTGCAGGTTTGTTACATATGTATACTTGTGCCTTGTTGGTGTGCTGCACCCATCAACTCGTCATTTACATCAGGTATAACTCCCAATGCAATCCCTCCCCCCGCCCCCCTCCCCATGATAGGCCCCGGTGTGTGATGTTCCCCTTCCCGAGTCCAAGTGATCTCATTGTTCAGTTCCCACCTATGAGTGAGAACATGCGGTGTTTGT